>NC_141617.1:55200546-55320425 GCF_047967505.1 Dipteris shenzhenensis
AGGGGTTTCCATTATTTTACCAAGTATGAAGGGCATCGGAGCCCGTATGTCTGGTCAGGAAGGCCAAATGCCCAAAACTCCATGTGCATGGTATGCACGTGAAGGAAAAATATGTGTCGACATACGACATTGGTATGTGAACTTGTCCTATGGGTACAAAACTTGGCAGGGGTCTTGATGAAGCGGTTTCCATGATATTTCCAAGTATGAAGTGCATCAGGCCATGTATGTCTGGTTCAGAAGGCCAAATGTCCCAAATTTCATGTGCATGGTATGCACATGAAGGAAAAATATGCATCGGCCTACGACATTGGTATGTGAACTTGTTCGATGGGTACCAAACTTGGCAGGGGTCTTAAGGGAAGGGGTTTCTGTTCTATTTCCAAGTATGAAGTGCATCGGCCCCATATGTTCGGTTGGGAAGGCCAAATGTCCCAAATTCCATGTGCATGGTATGCACGTGAAGGAAAAATACGTGTCGGGGTATGTGAACTTGTATAATGGGTACCAAACTTGGTAGGGGTCCTAAGGGAAGGGGTTTCCATGATCTTTCCAAGTATCAAGTGCATCGGACCCCGTATGTCTGGTCGAGAAGGCCAAATGCCCAAAACTCCATGTGCATGGTATGCACGTGAAGGAAAAATACGTGTCGACATACGACATTGGTATGTGAACTTCTCCGATGGGTACCAGAATTGGTAGGGGTCTTAAGGAAAGTAATTTCCATGATATTTCCAAGTACGAAGTGCATCGGACCCCATATGTCCAGTCGAGAAGGCTTAATGTGCCAAATTTCATGTGCATGGTACGCACATGAAGGAAAAAAATGTGTCAGCCTACGACATTGGTATGTGAACTTGTTAGATGGGTACCAAACTTGGCGGAGGTCTTAAGGGAAGGGGTTTCAATGCTATTTCCAAGTATGAAGTGCATTGGACCCCGTATGTTCGGTCGAGAAGGCCAAATGTCCCAAATTCCATGTGCATGGTATGCACGTGAAGGAAAAATACGCATCGGCCTACTACATTGGTATGTGAACTTTTACGATGGGTACCAAACTTGATGGGGGTGTTAAGGGAAGGGTTTTTCATGATCTTGCCAAGTATGAAGTGCATCCGAACCCCTATGTCTGTTCGGGAAGTCCAAATGCCCCAAATTTCATGTGCATGCTACATAAGTGAAGGAAAATTACGGGTCAGCCTACGGCATTGGTATGTGCACTTGTTCGATAGGCACCAAACTTGTCAAGGATCTTAAAGAAAGGGGTTTCCATGATCATTTTTTTAGTATGAAGTGCATCAGACCCCATATGTCTGGTCGAGAAGGCTAAATGTCCCAAATTTCCTATGCATGGTACGCACCTAAAGGAAAAATACGTGTTGGCCTACGATATTGGTATGTGAACTTGTTCGATGGGTACCAAACTTGGTAGGGGTCTTAATAGAAGGGGTTTTCATTCTCTTCCCAAGTATTAAGTGCATCAGACCCCGTATGTCCGGTCGGGAAGACCAAATGTCCCAAATTCCATGTGCATGGTACGCACATGAAGTAAAAATACACATTGGCCTACCACATTGGTATGTGAACTTTTTTGATGGGTACCAAACTTGACGGGGGTGTTAAGGGAAGGGTTTTACATTCTCTTTCCAAGTATGAAGTGCATTTGACCCCCTATGTCCATTCGGGAAGTCCAAATATCCCAAATTCCATGTGCATGGTATGCACGTGAAGGAAAAATACACATCGGCCTACTACATTGGTATGTGAACTTTTTTGATGGGTACCAAACTTGACGGGGGTGTTAAGGGAAGGGTTTTACATGGTCTTGCCAAGAATGAAGTGCATCCGACCCCCTATGTCCATTCGGGAAGTCCAAATGCCCCAAATTCCACGTGCATGGTATGTAAGTGAAGGAAAAATAAGGGTCCGGCCTACGGCATTTGGTATGTGCACTTGTCTGATAGGTACCAAACTTGTTAAGGATCTTAAGGGAAGAGGTTTTAAGGCACGGGTCTTAAAGGAAGTGGTTTCCATCATCTTGTCAAGTATGAAGTCCATTGGACCTTGTTTGTCCGGTCGTGAAGGCCAAATGTCCCAAATTCCATGTGCATGGTATGCACGTGAAGTAAAAATATGTGTCGGCCTACGACATTTGGTATGTGAACTTTTACAATGGGTACCGAACTTGCCAGGTGGTCTTAAGGGAAGTGTTTTCCATGATATTTCGAAGTATGAAGTGCATCGGTCCCTGTATGTCCGGTTGGGAAGGCCAAATGTCCCAAATTTCATTTGCATGGCATGCACGAAGGAAAAATAGCGTTGGCCTATGACATTGGTATGTGAACGTGTCCGATGGGTACCAAACTTGATAGGGGTCTTTAAGGAACTAGTTTCCATCATCTTGCCAAGTATGAAGTCCATTGGACCTCATATGCCTGGTTGCAAAGGCCAAGTGTCCCAAATTCCATGTGCATGGTATGCACGTAAAGGAAAAATATGCGTCCGGCCTACGACATTGGTATGTGAACTTTTCCAATGAGTACCAAAATTGACAGGGGGTCTTAAGGGAAGGGTTTTCCGTTATCTTGCCAAGTATGAAGTCATCCAACCCACTATGTCTAGTTGGTAAGTCCAAATGCCCCAAATCCCATGTGCATGGTACGTAAGTGAAGGAAAAATACGGGTCGACCTATGACACTGGTATGTTCACTTGTCTGATAGGTATTAAACTTGGCATGGGTCTTAAGGAAAGTGTTGTAGATGATAAACCTAGACTTACTAGGTTGGCACTTTTACACGAATGTACTTTTTTCCTGTGGTTTGATATGATTCTTTGAGATCTATAGTAAATTGTATTTATTGCATACATCTTAATCACTATTGCATATAAAGTGGGTAACATTGCGCACAAACGAGAACTAAATGGAATTTTTTTTCTAAAAGAAAAAAGTTGAGCCTTTTTAAGTCAATTTGAAAAATAGTATTGCACGGTATCATCATGAAAAAAAAAGAACTAAAAAAAGAGGCCTAAATTTTAGAGGATTTCTCATAGCAATTTTGAAAATGATTGATATTGGTGTGATTCTAAAAAGTGAGGCAATTTTTTTTTACAATGATTTTTTTAAAAAGCGAACATTTTTTACATAGCTACAAGACCATGCATTCTCTCTATACAAGGGCATCTTCATTAGTATTAACACCTATAGCTTCGTCATGATCAAGGTCATTGTTATGATTCGATGATGATTCTGAAGTGGATGACCCATCCTCCTAGGCACTGTCAACAACAACATTCTCTTCATCCCTGTAAAGACCTAATGCTCCTTTCATTTGCAATCGTGTCATTATAGAGGAAGATCCAACAAGATGTGTGGCAAAAAGACCCTATAATTTAAATTAAATGTTGTAAAACAATTTACATTTAATTTTGCAACATAATGTAGAGAGATATACATGGATCTCAAATAATTGAAGTCCTCTCCAACTTTTTTGACACGTCACTTAGGCACATGGAGGCACTTTTATTTTGCAACATAATGTAGAGAGATATACATGGATATGAAATCACTAAAATCTTTTCCACCTTTTTTGACACGTCTCTCACTCACATAAAGGGACTTTCCTTTTGCAACATAATGTAAAGAGATATACATGGATCTAAAATCATTAAAATCTTGTCCAACTTTTTTGACACGTGTCAGTCACATGGAGGCACTCAAGATCTCCATTACATATTTATGTCTCTCTTGGGAAGTTGCAATTGCACTCAATAGGAGCATCTCGTACTCCCCATCGTCTGCTTCTTTGCCCCTTCACATGCCTACCACCCCTTCACCTCTCGTCTCTGTCAAGCCCCTACCTGTTCGCCATTTCTCAAAGCCTTCTCCATCTACCACTTTCATCATCACATGGCAGCTGAAGATAAGCAATACTTGGAGGATTTGTTCCTCCAATACCACAAAATGATGGAGCATCAGGTTGATATTGCTTTCTTGCTGGGAGCACACCTTGTTCCAAGTTTGGCAAGTCACGTTGATATTGATCCTGATGATGAGGACATACTTGAGGATGAGGTTTTGAGCTCGGCGATTGAGAACATGTTTTCCAAGATCAAGGACAAGGTGACATTCACTGACTCCCAGAGCCACTACCTCCAAGACCCCTAAGGCCAAGAATGCCCCTACCCAAGAGAAGCAATCTCAAAGTGAGCCTTGTCTAGCCATGTGACAAGCTCTTCAAAGCTCTCTTGTTGGAGGACTTAGTAAAAATCAAGTTAGATATTCCCTTGAGTGTCACATGAAGGATTAAACTATTAGCTCCTTATTGGTGTTTTTGTCCTGATCTTGGTTAAGATCGCGTTGTAAATTTTCCTCCTATATTAATATAACTCCTTTCCTTGCAAAAAAAGAGAGTAGCACTCAATGTGCTTTATTGGATTTTGTTGATGCCAACATGCAAAATTGGATTTTATTGTGATAAATCGAATTGTGACAAATCGAATTTTAAAAAGTTTGTTGTGACAAATTGGATTTTACTACTAAATCAAAATCTTCCGAGCGTCTGAGTGAAGGAAAAAAAAAGCTTCCAACTATGTAAAAATATGGCAAAAATGGATCGGAAGTAAACATAGTTTCACTTAGAAATATGCAAAGTATTGTAGCAATGCCTATTTTATACACGAATCTTTACGTGAATCTTTGGGAATGGTGAGAACAGAATGGGATGGCTTTTGAAGAAACCCACATGTAGAGTAGACTTCTCCATGAAAATTCCCTTATGATCCTTCTTAACAACTTTTACTTAATAGGGGGTGACATTGAAAAACCTCTCTCAACCTATCTTCATGAAAGGGCTTCTCCAAAGAAAACTCATTGAAGCAAGCCATCAAGGTAGTTTCGCTAGCAAAACCCCTTTGAAGTAGTCTTCCAAGGTAGTTTGGATAGTACTTTTAAAAGTGACATAACTTTCACATCCAATGTCCAAATATAGTCATTCAGCCATTCAAATTGATCAAAAAGCCCCATTTGAGCACATCGATGAGGTTATATTTTGGAAAATCTTGCATATATAGTATTAAATATTACATGTATTTTATGAAAGTGATATTTAAGCCCAAGTTAATACTTGTTTATAGTAATTTAAATTTCTTTAAAAACATGTCCATAAATATCTTGTTATTAATACTATAAAAACACTAGAAAGATATTGCCATATGATATAAATATGTTTAATAAGTAATTATTTATGTATAATATTATTACATTGAGAGTGATTATGAGGGATGTTTCTTTAAAAAATTATTTTTCAACTCTTTTTTAAGGTAATAATAAGGGTACAAATGGATGTCTATGAATAAGAAGATTTATGTTATGTAAAAATGAATGAGTGACTAGTCTGTATAAAATAAAAGTCAAGATACCATGTTTCCTAAAGAAATACTATTTTTTAAATCTCTTGAAAAACATGCTCGAATAAACCTACTCATAAGTTTTTGCTCGTAAAATTGATGCATCCCCAATTGTCATAAGAAATCAACACTCAGGACATTTGTTACTCCACTAACTTTGATGTAGATGGACTAGCATTGTTGATTATGCTAATTTTGGAGAGGTTGGACTAACCACCTATTGATAAAATCCTTGACATCAAGGACAACCAAAAGGGATGGTTGGATTGACCGGTTACTTTTGCCAATCCGATTGATCCAGTATGCATGTATGCCTCAACTTCCTTACTTATAAGATTTGTCTTCATGTTCTTCAACTTCTCAAATTAGCTACGTGGTTTTTACCTATTATTGATTTGAGTGCTATACAATGAGTTGAAATATCCTTATGGTCTAGAGATTATATGATGATTGAATAATTGTAGGGCATTGCTTTGCTCTATGGGATATATTTTCCCCTTTCAATCCCCTTGCCATTAAGTATAAGTGTATCCCAAATCTCCACACATGTTTATACAAGGATTGGCACATTAGCTCCTACTTTGATCACCTATAGGATATTGTATCTTCTTCTGTCCAAGTTCTTCAATAACTTCTCTAGAATTGTTAACCCAAGCCCTTGTTGACATGGTATTGTTTAGACCAACATGGAGCTAAATGTTTTCCTTTTGCAATTATATTAGGGATTCTTACTACTTGACTAATAAGAGAACCTATATGTTGTTCTAATTACCACATTCTTTCTCTTGAAAGTCATGTTTTATTTTGGACAGAAGACAAATAATGACTTTTGCTATCACAAACTCATATACATGGGACAATAGGTGATCGACATCTCCAAAATAATTAAAAGCATCAACAAAATTTTCTTCTCTATGGATACTTTCTTCCTAATCTTCACTCTCTTCATAACACATTCTTTTCATGAGATAGAACTTGCCATCTCTACACATTAAAATGACAAGAGCAATAAAAATTTCAAGTTCATTGTAAAGAGTAAAATGAATGAAGTTGGAACTTTACTTTATGGGTAAAAAGGTGGATTTTATATTGTTTTAATTCAAAATTTGGAAAATAACATCAACTTGGGTTGTTGTATCTATAAAGTGCATCAAAACAAAATCGATGTCAAGACAAATGCAAGTTCCAAAATGCAAAAGCATAGACAAACATGCAAAAAATATAAAATTCAAGCATGTTGATTTAACTATTTAAAGTTATTGATGAGAAGAAAATAAATACTATGGTTGATTGACCTCAAAGAGATGTTTATGCAAGTGTATAAAAACAAATTTACAAACGTGTAGAGATATGCATATAGAGTATGAAATCAACAACAAAATCACTTTGGGGAATGGATCAACTTAGATTTTTACAATATTAATATACAAGAGTTTCTTTGAACACAAATCAAGATGGAAACCAACATCCAAATCATATTGGAATACACATGGTGCGATGAGCTATTGGACACCCTATATAACAAAAGTCAACACAAGCTCAACAAAATCATTACAGCAAACATTGGAAGCCAACATAGCTGAGTGAGAAAGCACATAAGAGCACCTTATTGTAAGTTAGGAAACATGTTTCTCAACTTGCAACAAATGAGCTGACAATTTGTTGCATACATTGTCCTCTTCTTGCCACCATTATTTTTGAAATGAAGAGATTCGAGTTTTATCAATCAAGCCAAGTAGACCAAAGGACATTGATGTTATCAAGAAATGGACCTTGGGTAGGATGATATTCTTTGTAAATTGATCGCCAAAAAATAGATGCAAAAAGATCAATCTTTATGCTACACTTAGTTGATTTTGCCTCATCTTACAAAATAAAAAATAAACATACTACGCATAGAGCTTTATGCCATATCCTTAGATCTATTGATATAACAAGGGGACTTGAAATTTATTGTCAAGGGTGTGTTGCTACATCTTCATTTCAATAAATTAAATGACAAAAACTCACATCATTCTACTTGGAGGGGTGCATAAGCAATGCACAAGGAAACTATAGATACCAATTCAAAATCAAACTTCAATCTTGTTGGTATACCTATAAATTGTGAAAACTTACCAAGTGCAATCATGTACAACAACAAAAAAACAATACTATTCCATAAAAATATGATACATTAGGGGAGATTTGGACTCAAAAAGGGCCTCGTATTAAGGGGGAAATCATTAGCACTAAGACAAAAAAGGGACCAATGGAAGGGGGGGTGGGATGCACATTGGTGGGTGCCACCTTTTGTTGATTGGTCAGATCTTTTCACCCCTCCCCCACTTTCTCCTATTGTTGGCCCACTTCCTTACACCCACTTCTTTTGGACCCACATGCAAACTCGTTTCTTGGAGGGGCCCAAAACAACACTTTTTGTTTTTATTTCCCAAATGTGCCCTTTCATGTCTCAAAGGATACCCCAGACTATTCCTATGCAAGGGTCCTTGTTTTCCACATAGATTGCTTCACTCTCACATAGCTACTCTACTATTTTCCACAAAATGGCCTCTTCTTCTAAGAGATGTTGCCCAAAGGATGACATCAATGATTATGTGCTTCAAAACATCAAAGATGATAATGGTGATTGGATGGAGCAAGATTTTTAAGGTTGGATCTTGGATTTACATGCAACCATCTGCTATTGGACCACATAGAGTCTGTGACCGAGGTGTTTTGAATAAGCATTGGAAAGGAAAGCTTCCCGGTTTCAAGCACGATTTGGTGATCATGGCTACAATTCAACATGTATACATGGCTAAAGATTTGTCCCTTGATCCTTGCATTGAAATAAGGAAGTTTCCTTGAAATTGTAAGTTCTCATATCTTTATCTTCTTTCTTGGAGTTTTCAATGTAAAAGTATACATTGCTCTATGTATTTGTTAATGGATTGTTCTTTTGTTGTGTTTTTGCAATCATTTTTCAATCTGACTTGGTGGAGGACCAATTTGAGAAGCCTAACTGGCACATTTGTTGCTCCTGAGGCTAGCATTGGTGAGCTAATATACCCGCATAAGTCATCAAAAGAACTCATTGATTCTTCTACTCGCGCACATATGTAATGCCATCACATGGAGGTAGGTATGGGAGACTCGTTAACATGCCAACACCCTCTTTGCATGACAAGGAGTGGCCTTTACCTGATCCATGGAGTGTGGATTCCTTGAGAATGAAGATTATTCAAGACATTCATGCTTCAATGAAGTTCTCACGGGGTTCTAGGTCCATTGGCTTACATTGGTTTGTTCATGCCCACATGTTTGTACATTTTTTTGCTTTTAGTGAGCAAAAAGGAACACCAACATTGTTCATCGTCAAGGATTTGAATGCTCTACCATTGCAACAAATGTTTGGAGACAATTGGACAATTAAAGAGAAAATTCAAGATGTAGACCACTATGAGTGTAGATTAATTGTCCCTAGTATCACTTTAAGATTATTAACTGCGAGAGCCACAATGTACAATAATTAAGAAAATAATATGCTTGGTATTTAGGGTTTCAACACGATAATTGAAGAGGTTTTTGAGGTGTCAATTGACTTTGGTGCATTGAAGTAGGGAAATTTACAAGTGTCACAAATCATGTTACCGTTCATTACATGATTTCATGTCTTCATTACATGCTACTACTTTTAAGGTTCAAATGGTAGTGTACTGGAGTAATATGCTTACACTTGCATGTGCTTTTTTTCTTGAATGCTTTCTTGCATTATTTATGACCTAAAAGCATCGTGCTCATATTTAAAACATAGGTTCCTCCTATATAAGAGGTAGGGTAGTTTATTTTTCTCATATTTTCTTCTTCTTCATTGCAAAAATCACGGAGAGCACTAGGGATGCCTTTCATAGTTTTCTCCTTCAAACTCCCTATGTGGATAGAGTGGAGGTTTTGTTTATGTCCTTTTGCAGGAAGGTGGATGTGTTGGAAACTACCAGTGCAATATATGTGTCTCCCTCAGAGCCCTACATGCCAATGCCTTTTACGCCTTTGTTGTGGAGGCTAGACTTGCTGAGGTGGAGGCTAAACTTGTTGTGCTTGCTGAGGTGGAGGCTTAGCTTGAGGTTGAGGTGGAGGCTATGGCGCATGGAAATGAATCCGTTGCAAAGGAGGTGGTGGCACATTCCTTGTGGCATCAGCCCAAGGTGGAGGTGCCTCTTCCCTAGCTAGAGCTTGTGACATTCTTCAAGGAGCCTTCGATTTTATTTCCCTATGTCTTCTTGGTCCCACTCTTGGTGTTACACGAGGAAGACCCACCTTGAGATAACGTGTTGTGGGGAGTGAAATGCTATACCGTGGAGGTGCTCAAGGCCTTCGACCGCTCACCATAGATCGATGCGCACCTCTGTCGTGCTTAGATCCATGGGTGTCATGCTCATGGCCTCCGGAATCTCTCATGCCTGTGCTCCACAAGATGAGGAAGGGGAAGGGAAAGGGGGGGGAGGGGAGGGATGAGAAGGTGCGTGAGAGCGTGGTGAAGGGGAATGGGGAATGCATATACGTAGCACCAACGAGCAAGGAAATAATGAAAACAAACATAAACAACCAAATCCACAACAATAGGGAGTGAGAGGGAAGTACAAAGCTTGTATTCCTTGCCAATGAGAATGAAGACCAAAGTCAAAAGACTTGGCTTTATACATGACCTTTTCCAAAGGCAATTCCAACCCTAACTTTCCCCTCCTAGACCTAATTCTCTAGTTTGGTCAAAATAGACCCAAACTGAGATCTAATTGGCTTGGCCTCTTCCTAGTAGTGTTGGGAACAATATACAAGGATTCTCTACTTCCTCTCCTCTCATTTCAATTAAATGGACTTTGCTATATATAACAATATGTGCGTTTCTACATATGTACAAAAGAATGGCAAAAAATGTAGGTAGGACCTCTGTTAACCCTTCAATAAATGGTTAACATGCTCCTCAACCTGAATTAGATCCAGGTCCTTGGATCTATGGAGGATTGGCGATGATGAGGATTACTCGGTGTAGAGCAAAACATTTGCCTTCTCCATCCATTCGACTATCTCCAAGCGGGTAAGTAGGCGAGGGAGGGTGCGGGAAAACACCTAATTGGGTCTCCAAAAAAGATGAGAAAACATGTCCTCGAAGATGCCGATGTCATTGGAGGGGAGATTTTAGACTCTATAGTACAACCGAGTTACTTGTTGAAGATTAGGGCCTCGGTTGAGGTTGAAGAGGATGGGAGTAGTGACCTCGGCTTCCTGCTCTTCCTTGTTGATGGGGATTTCCTATGGAAGAGGGTAGCAATGAGTTGGAAAAAATGGATTGTGGCCTTGATTGCCAAAATGGGCACTCTGCGGAAGTCACTGTAGAACTCATTCATGCAGTTGCAGAAGGCTTCTTCGATGTCAATGGCTTTCCTGTGAGGGAAGTATGGAAAATTCCATAAGACCTTGGTGTCCTTGCTCTAGATCTCTTTGAAGGATTTCCATGACCAGCAGCGCTTGATGTGGAAGTACATGGGATCCACCCGAACTGATGTCAGTTGGTCGTAGTAGATTTGCCAGCGGGCTCGGATCAACAGGTACGGGATTCTCCACTTGGGTTGTAGGCCTATGGCAGCTCGGGTGAGGGGAGATACTTCAAGATTTAGGGGCTTGGCGCCTCCGCGAGTATGCCATGGGTGCTTATCTTTCCAGGCATCGAACTTGTCTTACCGTAGGAAGATTTGGGTCTCGATGTCGAAAAGCCATGCGAGAGCATCACTTGGGTTGTCAAAGAGTGGCTTCAAATGAGCAAACCCCGTGATGTCCATCTGCATCCTGTAGGTTAGGATGTTGCGGCTCCAATCATCGACAATAAAGGAGAAGGGGAGTGGCAGGTTATGTTCTTCATCTAATGTGGGAGAGGGGTTGGCAAGAAGGTTAGCCAGAGGGGTGGGTTGTGTGGTTGTGGTACTAGTAGGTGGGGTGGATGAATTGTGTGGGGGTGCATCCGTGAGTGCATTGGAAGAGGGGGGCTAGGAGCTGCTTGGTGCATGGTGATTGTGTGGTGCAAGGGGTGGTGGTGGGGGCAGAGGGGGGAGTGGTGGTGTAGGGGCTCGGGGAGATGATAGTGGGGAGGGGTCCTCAGCATTTGGTGAGTCATCGGAGGAGTCATAGTGGCTTTGATTTGAATTGTAATTGATGGCTAAGTCATCCTCTTTGATCTTCCACTCTTCCTCTATGAGGTTCTCTGGGTATGCCACGTGCATAGTCTCAAAATCATTGATTAGCGTATTTTGGATATGTTGTAATTGTTGTTGTACTCTATTAAAGGGAGTAAGAATTCCGCTAGGGTGGTAGAGGGAAGAATGGTGCTTGTGGAGGTGTACTAGGACTTTTTTGGCCTTATGATGGTCCTCCTCATCTAACTAGCTAAGACCTCTAGCCATAAAATCTAGTTGGATGGGATAGGGCAGCAAATCATCTGGTTTGATCAACTCGATGAAGTCTTGGCCATCGTAAAAAAGGTGGGATTTTCCTAGTACATTCACCCAAGCAGCAAAATTCAATGCAATTGGGTGCATTGGTAGTTTGTAGAGGTCGGTGGGTTGCTGAGGTGTGAGGTTAGAGGCAAAAATGGACATGGTGATGTAAGGGTGGCTGCTGGAGTCGAGCTTGTCGAGTACGGTGGAGAACTAGTGAGGTGGGATGGGAAGGTTGCTGTCAATATGATGGGGGAGGAGGGCTAAGTGGAGCGTGTGTGTGTGCATGAGGAGGGTATCATGGGATGTGCGAGGGGTGAAGGTTAAGTGCGAGTGAGAGTTGGGTGGAGGTGGTGGCGATGTGATCCAGCTGTTGCTTGAGGGATGGATCAGTGGATTGGATGGGAGTAGGGGCTTGGTGGGCTTCTTGAAGTTCTTTGGATAATTGCACGATTTGTGCAGCACATTGTTTAAGAAGGGTCAGGGCGACGGTGGCCTGCTACCGGATTTTCTCGAGTTCCACCTCTTGCTGCTGCTTTGTGTCCTAAATGGCCTTTTCCACGACCTCTATTTGTTGCTGTTGTTACCTTTGTAGTTCTTCTTCAAGTGCCTAAAGGTGGTCATTATATTGCTGTAGCTCTCTCTTTTGTCATTCTTTGTAATGTTCATTGGCGACCTGTAACTTTTTCACTTCTTTCCAAAGTGCCTCATTATATATGATGATTCTTTCTTTGTCTTGTTGAATCTGAAGGAGCAAATTTGTAGCCTCATCCCGGTCTTTGTAAGTTGTGTCGGCTACAAGCTTGGCTTCTTGGACCATGTACCGTTGGCCAGTGTAGGCTGCTCGTGCTGCAATGGCAGTCTGCTCATTCACTTGTAGCAGCAAGTCTTCGACATCATCCAGTTGGAGGAGTTGGCCTAGACTTAGGCAAAGGTGGCTAGAATTTGGGTAAGCTGAACCGAAAGGGGGTTAGAGGTGGTTAGTGGTGGAGGAGGAGGTGGTGGCATGGAATAGGCTGGGCCCTTGCCTTTCTTGAGGTAGCAGAGGGTTGTTGCAGCTCTTTGCTATTCAATGGAAGGGGTGTCCAAGGGGGGGGATACCTATGTTGTGGCTAGTGCACCGGGTGTTGGATTAGGAATTTGTATTGTAGAGGCTTGGCCGGGCTCTGCAGGGTCTGGCTATTGCTCAGATGATTGGACCTCCGCTCCAGTTTTTGTTTGTTTGGGTCCGATTGTTTCAAGGGTGAGGGTGAGGCCTATAAAACTGTTGTAACCAACCCAAGGGGAGCTAGTTCGAGGACCATTCCGAGGAGGTGATAGATAACCAATGTCAAGGTCATGG
This sequence comes from Dipteris shenzhenensis, assembly GCF_047967505.1. Lineage (NCBI taxonomy): Eukaryota > Viridiplantae > Streptophyta > Polypodiopsida > Gleicheniales > Dipteridaceae > Dipteris > Dipteris shenzhenensis. The sequence continues at coordinate 55,213,766 of NC_141617.1, forward strand.
GGTTTCGTCATGGGGTTTCCATTCCCTTGATTGTGGTGTTGGCGTTGATGATCGATTTCCTGGAATAAGTGATCTGCCCAGTTCATGGAGAAAAAATTGGGCTGGCACAACCTTGCTAGGTGTCCATGGAGTATGATCGACCTACTTGACTTGCAGTAGCACTGTCATTACTCGAGCTACCTTCCTCAATGCCAAATACTAGATTACCTCAAAAGGGATGCTATTTTTGTGCTTGGCTGGATTACTTCGGACCCATGGTTCCAGGATTTTGTGGACATTTCAGATTTGGACATGTTTGTTCGAGGAAGTTGGTAGATGTAGGGCTTGATGTACTGCCTGTTTTGAAAAGATAACCTCCTGCATGCTGGTGTTAAGGGCATTAGTGACAGCTATCTATTTTGTGACTGGCTTGTAGTTGTCGACAAGCCAAGTTCTTCCTGTACGTCCGAAGGTATCCGTAATAATCTTTTTGACTTTGGGTAGGACAGATGTTGGGGAAATGTAGTGTCCCTTCTCAAAGTCGACTGAGGGGGAGGTTCAAACTTGGCTTGATATTCCCTCACTAGATTGTCTCATCCCTCCTCACTGTAGCATTGGGGCCATTGTAGACAACTCGAAACCATTTCACATCAAGAATGAAAAAAGAAAACCTTCTGAAAGAGACTTCCAAAATTTCTTGTATGTCCCACAATAATCTAATTGTGCAGAAATGAGATTGGCATCTGATCAGCTTGCTCGACTATCTTGTATAGAGTTAGCATTCATGCCGTAATCAAAGGTTATCCTCTTTGAATCAAGGCGTTCCACACGAAAGTGTTGCCCAAATGACCAAAGTGCACTATAAGATTTGTACTCCAAGATAAAAGCATTCAAATACATTGCAACAATTGTCAATTGAACATGGAGTAAGATTAGTATAGCATGCCTTTTGTAAACACATATGTCAAGATTATTGATGATAATGATGAGGCAAGTTATGCTCACATGCAAATCACACCCGATAGCCATCTCCCATTCATCATCGCTTACTCTCTCTCCTTTGGTGCAAGCTTTGTGAATAGCGTCTTGTAGCCAATGATGGTCCAAATCATTGGGTAGAAGAGCAAGATCGATTGGATATGGTTGTGCCCTATGTCTCCTTCGAAAGATGGCTCTTTCAATTGACCTTTGCTTTTTAGCATCTTCATATCTCTCAATCCACTTCTACATGTGTGCACTATTAATGATACAAAATTTGTTCACCTTGTTCCTCACATTCTCACTCATCTTTCGTACAGTCCCCTTTCCTTGAGCCGCCTCTCCCACAATGTGTTCATCATCCTCATTATCTTTCCAAAGGAGTGGCATATCAACATCCATGCGTGAAAGATACTCTATAATATACACCAACAAATCATGGACTAGTCATTCCTTTGCCATGCTTCCCTTAGGCCTTGCTCTTTGCCTTATAAATCCCTTCAATGTTTTCATAAACCTTTCAAGGAAAAAGATCCATTGACGATGGACTGTTCCTACAATAGCAACCTCATCTACTATATGCACAAGCAAATGCACCTATATTGTCATAATACTTAAAGAATAATGTTTTCAAGCAAGTATACTGCCTCAATGGAATCCAACCTTGCTGCCTCAATGCTTGATATAGAAATATCCTTCGAAGAGATCGATCCGTATTGACAATCATTTAGAAAACCCATAGATGCGCTACATTATGAACTATTTCTAAAAAAAACAGAGCGTCCATACAAATCACATTAGGGGCTCACAAGTATCATACCTCACAATGTTGCCAATTTTGTAGATGGCTCTTCTCAAGTGTGACATCAAGCACCCCTTCACTGCAATTGGGAGGACGAACTACAGTCACAACACATCTCTTGTTAGTCAGAGTAACCCATTGTCATTGCACTTAACCATGTTACATAATGAAGTATTTGCATCATGTGAAGTATTAACCATGTTACATGCAATAACTTGTGCCAATCATGTGACTTCAGCCCACTAAGCTTGTTGTCCCTTGTGAAAGATCCCTTCAAGCAATTCATGTGTCCTGTCGGTGTCTGAAAGGATGTGATTTCACCTTTCATCATTGTCTGCTCCTGCTTCATCAATACCTAGAATCTTGACACTATTACTTTGTCTGCTCCTTCTCTCAGAATCCTGACACTACAATGCAAGACTTGCGAGCTGTCAACTTTATGGTCTCGCATCTATCACCTTGCCTCTAGATTTGCACTTTCCCCTTGCATAGAAGGTCTCCCTTGTGACAACATGTTGAAGCTGCATTTAGGAGCTCCTTGTTTTTGCATCCTCAATTTAAACTTGTGGCATGGAATAGGGATCAACACAGTTTTTCCATCTTGGGAAGAGCTTGTAGCACCTTTAGTGACATTCACTTGCCCACCAAGATCCTCCAAAAGGAGAGGCCTTGTTGGAAAGAAGTACATGGTAGTAGCAAAAGTGTCATCTTTGGGAAGAGGTTCAAAGGGATTTGGAAGAGGGTTAGGAGGGGGGGTTCAGAGGGATTCACAGGAGGTCGAGAGGGGGTAGGGGATGGGGTCCAGAGGGAGTCAAAATAGGGTTAGGAGGGGTGGGTTTAGAGGGATTCATAGGAGGGTCGGGAGGCTTTAGGGGATGATGTTTAGAGGGATTCAGAAGAGGGTTAGGATGGGTGGCTTTAGAGGGATTCATAGGAGGTTCAGGAGGAGGTAGAGGATGGGGTTTAGAGGGAGTGCGAAGAGGGTTAGGAGGGAGGGTTCAATGGGATTCGCAAGAGATTCAAGAGGGGTAGGGGATGAGGTCAAAGGGATTCAGAAGAGGTTTGGATGGCTCACATGCATGAGTCTTATCTGTCTATATAGCTGTGCTATCCTTGGTTGTATGGTGTGAGAGAGCTCACCACTTGGTAAGAGATTATGCAGCTCATCTTTTGTGTGTCACATGTGTCTCTCTCCCTCTCTGAACTTTAATACTATGGACCCCTGGTTGATCTGTTTCTTGACACTCATTAGTGTCTAATGAATTAGACCCTCGAGGGGTTCACCATAAAAAATTTAGTATACCATGTGCATTCAAAGGAAGGGGTATTTTAATTCAACTTTTGGGAAAAAATTAACAGGATTACAATAACAGGAGGGGGTTCTTAATTCAACTTTGGAAAAAAATCGGTTAGTTCATAAGTAAAGAGGGGTGTTTTTATTAGGGGAAATAATTTAGTTGAGGGGTTTTTTAAATACCCCTTTAACGCACGTGATACATAAGGTTTCTTAGTAGTACACCCCCCAAGATTAGACCTCTCAGACCAATCCTGTAGTTCTAATGTCCAATTTATTAGAGAGACACTTCTTATTTTCTATCTATTTGAAAAAACATACTAAAATCATAAATTTCTCATCAAGTTTTTTTTTGCGATGAAAAAGGTTGGCCCTTTTCGATGAGTGGCGTCTTTTATGTGAGGCTCCAGAGATACCTCATAGATACCAAATGCTCTTGGAAAGGAAGTATGTCCATATTGGGCCTCTGTAAACTCTTAAGGACATGGTAGTAAGCCTCAAAGCGAGCATATAAATCAGCCATTATGTATGATTTGTTATTCTTGAGACTTTGATCGGAGCTTCCTTCCAAAATATGAATGTCAACTATGCTAATGGATGGAAGTTTAGAAGAATGATTGGCAATGACTGCCAAGAAGAACGTTTGAATTTATCATGTGAAATGCATAAAAGGGATCCAAACATCGGATGCTTTGATGATTACTTCATGCATTGAAACCTTCCAAAAGACACATGTACACAAGTTGCTTCCTCCCCACATTGAATGCCACCCAGATGCACGTTTGCAAAGACATGGAGATTGGGATCAATGGAATTATGGTGAAGAGAATGGACACCATCTCTTAAGGTCGCCATGCAATCCTCATGCAAGAATTGAAATTGGGCACCTAGATATGCAACGATGCTTGAATATCATACACCTACTTGAATCACTAGAAGAGCTCGCCTGAAAAGCATCTATTCTTTGATGGAATCATGAAAAATTCAGAAATACACAACAAAAGAGCGTTGTGAGGACATGACGAATTGTTGTCGAGGGTCTATATGCAACCAAAAAATGTAGGTTTAAGCTCATACCGCATAAGATTGATCTCTCACTGCATCAAATCTCTGACACTTTTGATGTCTTTGCTCCAACTAACCAGCAATGGCATACCATAGTTCATTGGCTAGAACATCACTTCGTCTACCACATATTTTAGTCCATCCCAGAGGAACCTCTTTCCGTCCATCTAGTGTTCGTACCATCAATTGTTCACTCAAACATATATATGGATCAATTCTTTTGGAGTGGCTTCAATGTGCCTCAAATATGTGTGCACAATCGACCAAATATCTTTTCGGTAGTAAGCGTCAGTAAACTGGTTCGAATCTTCTCTCTGACAAGCAGAGGTATGACCTTGCCAGAATATTCAATGCCTCCATCGCCCTTTACCTTGTCAAGCATCCTTAAACTTCTGCTCGCGTGCTCAAACAATCCATCTAGTTTTCCCTCATCCCTGTCTCTACTAGTGTCATCCAACCCTTTCCTCCTCTACCTCCATCGCCCCGTGCCACTCCCGCTTATAGGCTTCTGAGGTTAGGCTCTTCAATCTTTTAATATCTTGACATGCTATTCTTTTTTGGCTAGGGGGTAGAGGTGGACTACCACCAGATGGGGAAGGAGTTCCCACCTTCCACCTTAGATGGGGATGAGCATTTTCTGAGCGAAATCTTCCGAGCGTCCGAGCGAAGGAAAAAAAAAGCTTCCAACTATGCATAAATATGGCAAAAATCGATCAGAAGAAAACATAGTTTCACTTAGAAATATGCAAAGTATTATAGCAATGCCTATTTTATACAAAAATCTTTAGGTGAATATGTAGGAATGGTGAGAGCATAATGGGATGGCTTTTGAAGAAACCCACATGTAGAGTAGACTTCTCTATGAAAATTCCCTTATGATCCTTCTTACAACTTTTACTTAATAGGGGGTGACATTGAAAACCCTCTCTCAACCTATCTTCATGAAAGAGTTTCTTCAAAGAAAGTTCATTGAAGCAAGCCATCCAGGTAGTTTCGCCAGCGAAACCCCTTTGAAGCAAGTCTCCCAAGGTAGTTTCGCTGGCGAAACTACCTTGGACAGCACTTTTAAAAGTGACATAACTTTCATATCCAATGTCCAAATATAGTCATTCAACCACTCAAATTGATCGGAATACCCCATTTGAGCACATCTATGGAGTTATATTTTGGAAAATCTTTCATATATAGTATTAAATATTACATGTATTTTATGAGAGTGATACATAAGCCCAAGTTAATACTTATTTATAGTAATTTAAACTTCTTTAGAAACATGTCCATAAATATGCTATAAAAACACTAAAAAGATATTGCCATATGATATAAATGTGTTAATAAGTAATTATATATGCATAGTATTATTACATTGAGAGTGATTATGAGGAATGTTTCTTAAAGGAATCAACACTTATTTAAGGTAATAATAGGGGTATAAAGGGATGTCTCTAAATAAGAAAATTATGTTGTGTAAAAATGAATGAGTGACTAGTCTGTATATTTTTATGATAAAGGGATCTAGTTCTAGTGAAAATAAAAGTGTAAAAACCATGTTTCCTAAAGAAAAACATTTTTAAAAATCTCTTGAAAAACACGCTCGGATAAACCTGCTCATAGGTTTTTGCTCGTAAAATTGACGCATCCCACCTTAGATGAGATGGATGGGGAGACACGTGAGGACACAGTTCGAAATAAAGCCGAGGAAAATGTTGACCCTCCTGTTAATCTCGAGTCAATCGAGCCAACCAAGGTTTACCATCCTCGTCAGTGTGCAATGAAACTTGAGGTGTCAGAACCCAAATATAGTAACCAAGTCATAAATGAAAGGGGTGAGTAGGTGCAACGGCCAGCAAAGCGGGAACCAAGGTGGCGGAGTAGTTGTTTTAGCATGCAGGATAAGGTGTGCAGACTTCAGGGCAGTCCACACATTCCTCCACACACAATTGACACTCTAGACATTCCAGCAATCCACTCCACTGACCTACCTCAAGACTACACAGGGAGCTGAGAATAGAGAATCTTGATCAAGCCCGAAAAAAAAGAAAAGGAAAAACTACACTAAAATCAAACAAAGACCAACTCAAATACAAACAGCTGAGTGATATGCTATAAAATGACGATGACGATGTCATCATTTGAAGTTTCAACTTGAAACGGATACTGCTGTTGGGTTAAATTTAAATAACCATGTGTGTGTTGAAATTGTTCTAGCAAGAAGTATCCATGACAATTGCCAAAGTTCAAGGGATGTATCTGTAGCATTTAGCGCTTTGAATGCCATAGGTACCATATTTCTCCGTCAACAATATTTGTGAAGCGAAGGGAGTTGTTGCTGTGCATCCGAATGTTGGAAGGGAGCCCTATCTTCTATTACTGATTAAATGTGTGGAATCGAAGGCCTTCGACCAAGTGGTACGAGTCACCGATGGCCCATGGTCGCTGAATGATCAGAACAGCCATAGCCCATCACCCATGTGATGAAAAGGTGGAGTGATCAGTATTTACGGACATTACAACATCACATGAACGTTCCTACTGTTTGTTTGCGGGCGAGGGCATCATTCAGTCATAGCCCATCAGCCATGTGATATAAAAACCCGCACAATTACGGACATTACAACATCATGTGAAAGCTCCTGCTGGTCGTTGCAGATGGACAACGTGTGCTTCGGAGTGACTCTAAACACCGAACGTTCGATGAAACAACCGTGAGTATACTCCTATAAATTAGGCACACTACTTGCTCACCCCTCACTGCAATACTCGCGTCTACAACCAATAGCGCCTTCGACGTAATTCCTCCTGTGATCTGCGACATGTCTTCCGCCCAGGTCGGTACCTACCTGTCTTTAATCAGCTTCTTCTGAAGTATACTCTGCTCGACGTTGCTGCCAGTCGAGCAAGCACTTCATCTTGCACCCTCACTCCACTACTTTGCTTCATGTTGCAGCAGAACTCAGCACAGATTCTCGGACCTTGGGGGGGCTTGGGAGGCAATGCCTTCGACGATGGATGGCAAAACTTAGGCATTGCCAAGGTGACAATCTACTACACCGAAGTTCTAAACGGTTTGGAGGTGGTGTACGCGAACGGAACAACGGCCCTTCACGGTCGGGGAGTTGGCTATATGGTCATTTAGCTCAAGATTATTCTTGCTAGCGAGCAAGATGTTCTACCTCCGCTAATTCTTCTTTCGTTGTATGTTATATATGCGTAGATCGTGGTAAACTCGGCAGAGGGCGAGGCATTGAGCGACATCCGCGTCACTCTAGGTACTCATCGCGGCTACTTCAGCGGCGATCCTAATGACACCGGGGTGGTGGCTCTAGGCCTCTCCACCTCAACCGTGACCGACTATCCAAGCCGCGGAAACGGTCAGGGCGTCCGCCCGCAGATTGTAGGCTTCTTCGGCAGTGCGGGCGATCTCATCGATCGCCTCGGTGTTTACGTATCTAACGTGCGTGCCTAGCAGCACAAGCATATCACAGGAACATCACGCAGCCTTACTAAATAAGCCGCTGTCACACGCAGACAGCTAGAGGTGCGTGATCTGCAATGGGGGCATATATGTTGCAATGGAAGTATGTATTTGATTATACTATATAGTATGAGCAGCTATTAAAACTTGTCCGCCCTCCTTGTCAACGTGCGGACTAATTGTCGCATTGGAACTAACATGAAAACTTGAATACTAATCATGAATGTGCCAAAATAGCAAAGTACGTTAAAGTAAATTACCCCTCTCATGTAGTGATCCCAGCATCACCCCACATGAACAATGCTTCAAGACTTGGAATTTCCTTTTCATTGCATGACTAGGCAAGCTCCACCACTCTTATACATGGTTCATCTCATAAATGTCACCTATGTGTCTTGTTCGGTGATCAATCTTTCCATCGTCTACACATTTTTTTGTTCCCCTCTTGGAAACGAGAAGAAATCCAATGAAGGACAAAGGCGCAAAGCATTCGCTACCGTTGCCATACTAGTTGTAGTTCTTGGCTTATCATATGCCTGACCCCTTTCGATATATGCGTAATTTTTGTCATCCCCATGTTCAATGTCAGTTGGAGATTTTCCTGGCTTTTGATTCCGCTCCTAGCTCCACAACGTTTGCTTGTGAGCCGGCAATGCAGAAATTGTCTGCAAACCTGTACATTTCATTCGACGATACTTGGGGTCCAAAGTCTGGGGAGCTTCATCGCCTTCATTAGCTCATATATTTGGTCGGCAGATCATCCTGATAACCTATTGTGGGAGTCTGTCTTGGGAAGGAGACTCCTAGCTGGGCTGGCCGTTTTTCCTCCCTTCTCTTCAGATATGTACGCTCGTATAGTGCTCCTTCCCCATCCGCCTATATATATATATCATATACATATATGTGTGTGTGTGTGTATATATGTGTATGTATGTGTATATATGTGTATATACACACACACACACACACACACACACACACACACATGTATGTATGTGTATATATGTGTATGTATGTGTATATATATGTATATGTATGTATGTACATATATGTGTGTGTATACACACACACACACACACACACACATATGTATGTATGTATGTATATATGTATGTGTATATATATGTATGTATGTGTATATATATGTATATGTATGTATGTATGTATGTATGTATGCCCATGTATGCATGTAAGTATTATGCATGTATGTATGTGTGTGTGTGTATATATGTACATGTATGTGTATGTGTATGTGTATGTGTATGTGTATGTGTATGTGTACATTTATGTATATATAAGTAACGAAGAAACTAAGAAACTTGCATAACTAAGGGACTAAGAAACTAAGAAACTAGGAAACTAAGAGACTAAGATACTAGGAAACTTAGAAACTTAAGTAACTAAGCAACTAAGAAACTAGGAAACTAGGAAACTTAGAAACTTAAGTAACTAAGAAACTAAGTAACTAAGAAACTAAGAAACTAAGTAACTAGGAAACTAAGAAACTAAGAAACTAGGAGCATAGGCATAAAGAAGAATAGGCATATAAGAGTGTAGAAGTATAGAAGCATAGGCATATATGAGCATAGGCATATAAGAGTGAGCATAGGCATAAATGAGTGTAGAAGCATAGGGCATGAAAGAATAGGAGTGTAATAGTATATGAGCATAGAATAATAGTAGTGTAGGTTTATAGGAGTATAAAAGTATAAGACCGTAGAAGAATAGGAGAACTATAAGAGTCTAGTAGAATTGGAGTGTAATGTGCAATATGGACTATACAAGGAGATTGAAATAAGCGCAAGAGATTGCAAGCACAAGCTTTGTTAATGAAATAATGTTATCAATGTTTTATTTGAGGTAAGTAGATGATAAGTATAACGTTTTTTTAAATACAGAAAGAGAATATATATAATTCAAAGAAAAGGATTAGAAGAAAATAAGATTATCATCCTGGAGGATAAGACAAGGAGAGCCTTATTGCTTCTTCCTTATACATTGGATCTCTAGGTCCCCAAAATATCATGAGCTGGCAAGCTTCATGCTTGATTCGATCAAAACTAACAGTGTTGCAACTGTCCTGGTTAAACACTACATTGTTATGATAAAGCCATGCCTCTTTAATGGCTATAGCTCGGATGATCTAAAAGAGAGCAAAATAGTATTTAATGCTCGATCGACCATGCAAAGGATATCCTCAACCTAGGTGATATTGGAATGTTCTCAAAGAGGCACACCCATCCGATAAGTACTTGGTCAGATAACATACCTAAGGGCGTGTTTTTTTGCGGATGTGCATATCACTACGGGAGAAACGGTGGATAATGTGTGATCGACCATGCAAAGCATATCCGATGGTCACAATACTTTGCATGAATCTCAACCTAGTTGAAACTGAATTGCGTGCAAACTGGAGCGCCCATCCCATAAGTACTTGATCGAATAGCATACCTAGCAGCATGTTTTTTTACGGATGTGCATGACACTAAGGCAAAAATGTGTTTTATGCTTGATCGGCAATGCAAAGCATATATGATGGGCACAATACTTTGCACACACCTTCAACTAGGTGGATTTCACTTACATGCAAAGTGGCGCACCCATCCCATAAGTACTTGATCAGATAACATACCTAGCAGCGTGTTTTTTTACGAATGTGCACAACACTAGAGCAAAAATGGTATTTAATGCTCGATCGACAATGCAAAAGATATCTGATGAATAGAATACTTTTCCTATGCCTCAACCTAGGTTGTATTGACATGTTCTCAAAGAGGCACACCCATTAGATAAGTACTTGGTTGGATAACACACCTAAGGGCGTGTTTTTTTACGGATGTGCATATCACTAGGGAAAAACGGTGTATAATGCGTGATCGACCATGCAAAGAATATCTAATGGTCACAATACTTTGCACGCACATCAACCTAGTTGAAACACACTTGCATGCAAAGTGGAGCCCCCATCTGAGAAGCACTCAAGTGTTTGAATAACACCCCTAGGACCGTGTTTTTTAATGGTTATGCATGACACTAAGGCAAAAACGGGGTTTTATGCTTGATCCACAATGCAAAGCATATCCGATGGGTACAATACTTTGCAAACAACTTAAACTAGGTGGAATTGACTTACATGCAAAGTGGCATGCCCATCCCATAAGTACTTGATCGGATAACATAACTAGCAGCGTGTTTTTTTACGAATGTGCATGACACTAAGGTAAAAATGGTATTTAATGCTCGATCGACCATGCAAAGCATATCTGATGGACACAATACTTTTCCCACGCCTCAACCTCGGTGGTATTGACTTGTTTTCAAAGAGGCACACCCATCTGCTAAGCACTTGGTCAGATAACACACCTCAGGGCGTGTTTTTTTACGGATGTGCATATCATTAGGGGGAAAATGGTGTATAATGCGTGATCGACCATGCAAAGCATATCTGACTTGCATGCAAAGTGGAGCCCCCATCTGATAAGTACTTGTTTGAATAACACACCTAGGACTGTGTTTTTTATGGTTGTGTATGACACTGAGGCACAAATGGTGTTTAATGCATGATATACCATGCAAAGCATAGACGATGGGCACAATACTTTGCATGCACCTCAACGTAGGTGTTATTGAGTTGCATGCAAAGTGGCGTGTCCATCTGATGAGTACTTGATCGGATAACTTCTCCCACCAATAAATTAAGTACTAATTAAAAATTATAATAAATGAGTGGATTATTAAAAAGAGACTAATATTTATGTAATTGTTGCTACTGCAGCTTGCTTGCAAAGGACTCTCACAAAGGAGATGGCTATAGATTTTGTTTCAGGGATGGATGTGATTTTATGTAGCAAAAGAGAAGTGGTTGCATTTGCTACAATCCATGATAGTGATCCCAATTCAGTTTGCCACTTTTGAAGACTTGGCGAAGATAAGGTGGCAGTTACTGTATCAAAGATTCTTAGCACACATGTTGAGCTAAAGTATAAATGTGGAGATATGGAAACACTTGGAGATGTTATGCCCTACAATACATCCAACAAATCATTTATAGCATGGGACAAAGATGAGACTTATGCAACAGACATTATCAAGAATACAAAGTGCACCACCTAGGATTTTACTATAGGGGACATTTTACAAATGAGATCATTTGCAAATAAGACTGTAGCAGAAGGTGAAGCATTGGGATTTGAACAAGTGGAGCAATGGTCATTTGCACAAATGAGGATTCTAAAAGTCACTGATGATGGTATGGTTGATAACATAACATCCTTATGTGATTCTACTATGAGGTAGGCAAGAATATGAGATGGAGCATGCAATTTTTAAACATGAGAAAGAGACACATGGTTTTCAATGATAAAGACAAGGTATACTACAATATCAAAGGACCTAAAAAGCGTGCCCATGTGCCAGGCTCTATCACTTCAAATGTGGATGATTTCAATGTACTCAATTATAGAAGTGACATCTTATCTGGAGTGGATGAGTTCATTGGTTCCGAGAAACAAAATGATTTTAGAAGTGAAGCCTTATCTGGGGTGGATGAATTCTTGCACAGTGAGAAGGGCAAAGGTTTCAATAGCGATGTATTGTCAAGTGTGGATGAGTTCATGCATATTAACAAACCTGGTGTCAATCAAGCTTGTGGATTTGTGAAAGCCATGCAAGATGTCCCAATGAGCGATGTTCTCTCAGAAGTGGAAGAGTTTCAAGGTTCTCAATACTCTCATAGAATATTGAATTCATTGAATGGTCCTAAGAGTATGTTAAAAACGAGGATGAGATCAACAGAGAATTATTCAATATTTAACTTTGATTGTGATATGGCCAAGGATGCAATGACCAATCATGGATGCTTGGTTACAAACAAATGTGAGGAGAAGAAGTGCATAAATACAGATAACAATGTGCACGAGGAACGAAAACGATCATACATATGCATGAAGAGAAAGCAAATCTAGGTAGATCCACAAAAGCAACCAAAGAGGAAGAGAGTAATGAAGGTGGAGAACATGTTAAATGCATTGGGATATCTATGTTGCAAGCGAAGATGTATGCGCTTCATTGATCTTGCACACATCAGGGAATGTAGAGGACACATGTGGCAAAGAAGAGGAAGCGAAAGAAATGAATACCTTCTCACAAGTCTCTCTTGCTTTCTTCAGAATGGCAATAAAAGGCTAAGTTCAAGACAAAAGGTAAAACCTCTTGTAAATGGAAAAAAGATTTGCAATAAGGCATATCGCAATATTACTGGATTATCCCATGGTACATATTGGGATTTAGTCACCAAGGCAAAGGGCGGCAACAAATGTAGCTTTCACAATAATAGAGGAAGGTCCAAATCAAGAATCTCAACTATCAGGGCAGTAGCAATTTTGCAAGACTTCATACATGAAAATGCTTTACCTCAACCCCATATATCAACCAAACTCCCTAACGGTGACACGATCATTGAAATGCACCTTCCAATGGGCTTGACAAAGCTCGAAGTATTTGACTCTATTGCAGAAAAGCAAAGGCAAAGAGGGGATGCCGTAGCTTCTTCTCATACTTTGTATACTCTTTGGAAGAAGAACTTTGGATATGTTAAAATCCCAAGGAGGCAAAAAATGTCAAAGTGCAATGTTTGTGATGATTTAAAGCGGGCGATTGAGAGTGCAATATGTCCAAATAAAAGGGAATTATACAAAAAAAACCGAAAATCGCATCATGACCTTATTCGACATTCCAGACAAAAATATGCATTTTGGAAGAAGCAAGCTATTTCGCATCCCGATGACTACATGTGCCTTATTGTAGATGGCATGGATCAGAATACAACAACATTGCCTCGTTTTGTTGCCACTCCACCTAAATTACAATGAAAGCACTTTCTAAAGACACATCTATGTGGAGTGTTAGTGCATGGAATTAAGTTCTTTGCAGATATATGGATTGATTCCTTGCATCTACATGATAGCAATCAAGTTGTAACATCTATTATGAAGGCAATTCACAATGTACATGCAGAAAAAGGTCGCCTACCACTGACTTTGAGAATACAAGTTGATAATTGCTGGCAAGAAAATAAGAATGTACTCATGTTTGCATTCTGCTCCATGCTAGTTGCTCATCGAATCTTCAATGAGATCGAATGTGGATTTTTGTATGTTGGGCATACACATGAGGGTATCGATCAGGTTTTTAGCACAGTCTCAAGAGAGCTTAAATGCAAGGATGTGGAGACAATAGATGACTTGGTAAGAAGATGTGGTAGGCAAGTTGGTGGTCGTAAGGAAAGTACAGTATGTGAGAGGCTCGAAAGAATGTATGATTGGAAGAGCTTCATTCTACCTTTCATACAAACGGGTGGTGATGCATTGACAAGTTATACCAATCCACACTACTTTCATTTTTTTTTAAAAGATGAAAAACCCATAATGCAATGGCAACAGTATTCTCATGATACAAAATGGAAACCTGAAGAACCTTACAGTCTCTTAACTTCAATTCCCAGCAAGGAAAGGTATCCAACATGGGCTCTTATACAAGAATTCAATGAGAGGTCTAACTGTGAAATAGAAGGATTAAAAGCATTTATTACATACAAAGAGGAAATGCTCCGGAGATATCCTGATTCGAAGCCTACTTGGAGAGAACACACTACCACTATAATTAACAGGACACGAAATTTAATAAAGGACCTTGAGAGAATGCGAGGCTCAAAGGATGTCAAGGAAGAATGCAATATGTTTTGGCCAAATGTTCAAAACGATTTGCGCCCAGCTCCAGTCTTTGAGAATGAATTTGTATCATTACTCCCACATCCATATTGTGGACCAAAGAAGAGAGAGTTTATGCCACAAGTAACTATAGAGGTCAATTTTTAAATGGGGCACATTGAGCAATAAGACAATGGGGAGTCAATGCACCCAAGGAGCAAGGCTTGGCAAGACAAGTGGGAGTTAATGCAGATGGCACCTGGCAAGGGACTGTCGTGACATTGAGCAATAAGACAATGGGGAGTCAAATTATGCAAATGGCACGAATTGAGGCTCTTTAAGAGCAACAATTTAAATTGTAAACATATGTTCAATCTATATCATTTTGGATACAAAGACTCCAGCTGAGAGCAACGTCTCTCAATGTAAACATATAATGATAGCTATAATTGCTTTTATAATTCTTTGGTTCAATACAAAACTTGGGTCTTATGGCATCATGTCTTTTTTCTATTTATTAAAAGTTTTAAAAATTTTGTGCATATTGGGAGTGACAATGTTATTTACTTGAAATATTTAAGTCTCCTTTCATGGATTTATAAATTTATCACATCAAGGAAAAATATAACTTAGGTATAGCTAGAATTTCTAAAATAGGATTATTTCAAATTCTTGCATGTTGGTGCAAAAGTATAGATTGAAAAAACAAGATTTTTATGTGAATATGATAGTGCCACAAAGTGAACTTTTGATTTGGGAAGAATATTTTAATAGAGTAAAATTTTGATTTGGGAAGGATATTTTCACAAAGTAAATGTTTCATTTGGGAAGGATTTTTGGGCTTTGTCCAAAAACAACAGAAAAAATCCAAAATTAATGAAATAGGTGTTACCCTAAAACAGGAGGGAGACCTAGGTCTTGAATCCACCAAAAGGAAAGCTGACAAACTGATTTCCAAATGGGTTACTAAACTAGACTCTAATCAAAACTGGGCTATCATAGTGAGGCAATGGATGAGATAGCACAGCATGTCAGGATTTCAACATGAGGGAGCTCCTTGGTAGGCCTTTACTAAGGGCAAGATAAAAATAAAAGAGTTTGAGATATTATGCAATATCATCAACACTGGTAAAACAAAACAAAACAAATTATGTGGGTGGGCAACAATTCTCCAAAAGGGGATGGCTCCCTAGATAGGAACATTTGGGCATCTAGAGAACATACAGTGGTCTAATACCCCTCCTCCATATCAATAAATAGAAGGCCAAAAGGATCCATAACAAGCGTCTTAGAAGATGGGAAAATTTATGGGACTCGAGTAGAGCGTAGTGGCACAATCTGAGAGGAAGTGTCTGAACAATATGGGTTGTCCTTGACCTAGGTGATGGGGGAAATTAGTCCCAGTTGACCAACTAATTCACTACCCAGGGAATTGAATAGCCTAAGTGGGTGGATCCAAATAGGGGAAAGCATGCAAAAAACTCACACTAGTAGACTAGAAGACAAAGAGCAAGGATTGGTCCCCCAAGGTGCATGCAAGATGGAAAACAAATGTCCCATGGGATAGCCTTGACATATGGAAAAGAACGATTGGTAGGGTCTAAAAGGTAACCCCTTCTAACATTCTGAATGGAGAACTCTGATGGGTGTCTTATCTACTCAGGATCAACTCAGCATGTGGGAGCAATTGTCACCTTTATGCCCAATATGTTATAGACAAGCAGAAATAATCTACCATGTATTATGGCTTGCCGTGGTGTCTACCCACTCTAGAGAAGGATTAGGAACTGGGCAAATAAGGCTAATATTGGCTTTGAGTTTAGGTGGAAAAATGCCTTGCTCAAGGATAAAAAGGGACTCAATCCAGCCGACCAAGTACTTATCGGATGGGTGTGCCTCTTTGAGAACATTTCAATACCACCTAGGTTAAGGCGTAGGAAAAGTATTGTGCCCATCAGATATGCTTTGCATGGTCGATCGAGCATTAAATACCATTTTTGCCTTAGTGTCATGCATATTTGTAAAAAAACACGCTGCTAGGTGTGTTATCCGATCAAGTACTTATGCGATGGGAATGCCACTTTGCATGTAATTCAATTCCACCTATTTGAAGATGTGTGCAAAGTATTGTGCCCATCGGATATGCTTTGCATTGTGGATCAAGCATAAAACACCATTTTTGCCTTAGTATAATGCACAACTATAAAAAGACACAGTCCTAGGTGTGTTATTCAAACAAGTACTTATCAGATGGGGGCTCCAGTTTGCATGCAAGTATCTTTTAACTAGGTTGAGGTGCATGCAAAGTATTGTGACCATTGGATATGCTTTGCATGGTCGATCACGCATTATACACCGTTTTTCCCCTAGTGATATGCACATCCACAAAAAAACACGCCCTTAGGTGTGTTATCTGACCATGTACTTATCGAAAGGGTGTGCTTGTTTGAGAACATGTCAATGCCACCTAGGTTGAGGGGTAGGAAAAGTATTGTGCCCATTGGATATGCTTTGCATGGTCGATCGAGCATTAAATACCATTTTGCCTTGGTGTCATGCACATCGGTAAAAAAACACGTTGCTAGGTATGTTATCCGATCAAGTACTTATGGGATGGACATGCCACTTTGCATGTATGTCAATTCCACGTAGTTTAAGGTTTTTGCAAAGTATTATGCCCATCAGATATGCTTTGCATTGTCGATCAAGCATAAAACACCATTTTTGCTCTAGTGTAATGCACAACCATAAAAAAACACGATCCTAGGTGTGTTATTCAAACAAGTACTTATCGGATGGGGGATCCACTTTGCATGCAAGTATCTTTCAACTAGGTTGAGGTGCGTGCAAATTATTGTAACCATTAGATATGCTTTGCATGGTCGATCACGCATTGTACACCGTTTTTCCCCTAGTGATATGCACATCCGTAAAAAAACACGCCCTTAGGTGTGTTATCCAACCAAGTACTTATCTAATGGGTGTGCCTTTTTCCAAACAAGTCAATACCACCTAGGTTGAGGTGCAAGTAAAGTATTATGCCGATCGGATATGCATTGCATGGTTGATTGAGCATTAAATACCGTTTCTGCCGTAGTGTCAGCACATTTGTAAAAAAACACGGTCCTAGGTGTGTTATCGGATCAAGTACTTATCTAGCCAACATGCCACTTTTCATGCAACTCAATAACACCTAGGTTGAGGTGGGTGCAAAGTATTGTGCCCATCGGATGTACTTTGCCTGGTATATCACGTATTAAACTCTGCTTGTGCCTCAATGTCATGCACAACCATAAAAAAACACGCTTTTAGGTGTGTTATCCGACCAACTTCTTATCAGATTGGTGTACCACTTTGCATGCAATGCAATACCACAATTGTTGAGACTCATGCAAAGTATTGTGCCCATCAGATATGCTTTTCATTGTCGAACAAGCATTAAACACCGTTTTGGCCTTAGTGTCATGCACAACCATCAAAAACGCGGTCCTAGATATGTTATTCGACTAAGTACTTATGGGATGGGCACGCCACTTTGCATGTAAGTCAATAATACCTAGGTTGACATGTGTGCAAAGTATTGTAATGATCGGATATGTGTTGCATTGTCGATCAAGCATAAAACAACGTTTTTGCCTTAGTGTCATGGACAACAACCAATAAAAAACATGGTCCTAGGTGTGATATTCTAAAAAGTACTTGTCAGATGGGGGAGCCACTTTGCAAGAAAGTCAATTTCAACTAGATTGATGTGAGTGCACAGTATTGTGTCTATCGGTTATGCTTTGCATGGGGGATCACACATTATACACCGTTTTCCCCCTAGTGTTATGCACATTCGTCAAAGAACACGCTCTTAGGTGTATTATCATACCAAGTACTTATTGAATGGGCGTTCCACTTTGCATGGAACACCATACCACCGCTTTTGAGGCACGTGCAAAGTATTGTGCCCATCAGATATGCTTTGCATGGTAGATTGAGTATTAAATACCATTTTTGCCTTGGTGTCATGTAGAACCGTCAAAAAACACGATCCTAGGTGTATTTTTTAAACAAGTACTTATCGGATGGGGATGCCACTTTGCACACAAGTCAATACTGCCTAGGTTGAGGAACGTGCAAAGTCTTGTGTCCATTGGATATGCTTTGCATAGTTGATCACACACTATACACCATTTTGTTCCTAGTGTTATGCACAATCGTTATAAAATATGTTTGCAGGTGTGTTATCCGAATAAGTACTTATGAAATGGGTGCACCACTTTGTATGCAAGTCAATACAACCTAGTTTGAGGTGTGTACAAAGCTTTGTGCGCATCGGAGAAATGTAGATGTGATAATATTAGCAAATTCTCGGTATGTGTATATGTGTGTGTGTGTGGCAAACAATTTTGATACAACAAAGTAAACACCTAGTGCACAAATTATGCACTTCATACCTTGAGTATTGTGTCAAAATAAAAGCTGAAATAAGCTTGTTGATGAGGATAAATACGCCCTTGAATAAAAGCACAGTTGTTGTATGACCACAATAGGATCGCTTTGACACTTGTGATTTTGCCCACATGTAAGTTTGCAAAATCATATAATGATATATTAATAGTTTGCAAATGTGTATAGCAAGTGAGTAATGGGAAGTGGAAGTGGGAGTGAGGAGGGAGGAGTGGAATGGGAGAGGGGAAGTAATAGGGGTGTATGATAATAAGTTTAAAAAATAGTATAATAATATATTAATAGTTTGTAAATGGCAAGTGAGTAATGGGAAGTGGAAGTGAAAGTGGGGAGGGAAGAATGGAATGGGAGAGGGGGAGGTAATAGGGAAGTAGGATAATAAGGGAGTGAAATGAGTGAGGGGAGTTAATAGGGGATGAAAAAGAGGAGGGTGAGATGCGGAAATATGGGATTTTGGGAAATGGGAGGAGTATGGGACGTGGTGGAAATGTGGGATGGGAGTGGTGGCAATGGGGGAGGAAGAAGAAATGGATGGGGGGAGGGCCAATGGAAGATTGGGATGAGGGATGGGGGTCCAATGGGAGAGGGGGAGTAATGGGAGCCAATGGGAGAGGGGAGGAATGGAAAGCCAATAGGAGAGAGGGGAGGAATGGCAAGCCAATCGGAGAGGAGGAGGAAAACCTAATTTTTCTTATATATAGTCTTCCTTCTTCATTCATTCTCCCCTCATTTCATTCATTGAAGCAAGGAAGCAAGAAAGCAAGGATGAGCAAGAAAGCAAGGAAGGAAGAGCAAGAAAGCAAGAAAGAGCAAACTTACAAACTTTTTCTAGGTACTTGTAAAATTTTTTGATTAATTCTTTATCTAGATTTTTTTTTTAAATTTTGAAGAGAGAGAAAGAAAGAAAGAGAGAGAGGAACTAGAGAGGGAGAGAAAGTTTAGAGAGAAGGAGAGAAGCCTTGGAGGCTGCGGCCTCCAAGAGGAAGAGAGAAGTGGAGGGGGATGAGAGGCAGGAAAGGAGGGAGGGAGGAGTGACAGAAGAGGGGAGGGACGGAGGAAGAGGGACGGAGGGACGAAGAGAGGGAGGGAGGGAGGAAGAGGGAGGGAGGAGCGGAGGTAGGGAGGGGGGGGAGGCGGGGTAGGGGGCGGCGAGCCGGGGTAGGGGGAGACTGGAGGGAGCGGGGATAGGGAGGGGCGGAGGCGGGGTAGGGGGTGGCGAGCGGGGGTAGGGGGAGGTTGGAGGGAGGAGCGGGGTAGGGGGTGGCTGGGTAGGGGGGAGAGGGAGGACCGGGGGTAGGGAGGGGGGGGAGGCGGGATAGGGGGCGGCGTAGGGAGCGGGGGTAGGAGGAGGCAGGAAGGCGGGGTAGGGAGCGGGGGTAGGGGGAGGTAGGAGGGGGGAGCAGGTGCGTAGGAGGAGGCAAGAGGCAGGAGGGAAGGGGAGGCGAGAGGCAGGAGGGGGGGTCTTGGCGGCCGCGCCACGACCACCAGGGGGAGGCGAGAGGGAGGGGAGGGGGGGTAGAGGGTCCTGGTGGCCCCGGCCGCCAGGGGGAGGCAAGAGGGAGGGGAGGGAGGGGAGGGAGAGAGAGAGGAGGGAGGGGAGGGAGCGGGGGGTGGCGGGGCAGGGGGGAGCAGGGGCGACAGGGTAGGGGGAGGCGAGAGGCGGGAGAGGGGGGGAGGCGAGAGGGAGGGAGAGGGGGGGAGGCGAGAGGTTAGTACATGCTACAATGTTGTCACAATGAATGACGACTGCTGCATGTACTGACTGTCCCATATCTGCAAGTAGCTTCCGTAACCAAGCTACCTCACATGCAGCCATAGCTGCACCCCTGTACTCAACCTTTGTGCTCGACAAGGCAACTGTCGGCTGCTTCTTGCTACTCCAACTGATGGCAGCACTCCCAATGGAAAACATAAAACCACTAGTAGATCTCTTGTCTGAGACACTACTAGCGCAGTCAGCATCTTTGTACCCATGTACCTGTAATGCACACCCAACTTCATAAAACAATCCATAATGCAATGTGGACTTCACATACAACAGTATGCATCTAGCCGCATCCACATGTGGCTTCCTCGGTGCCTGCATAAACTGACTCACCAACCCCACAGCATAGCTCAAACCTGGTCTGGTGATAGTCATGTAAATCAAGCTACCTACTATGCGCCTATACATAGTAATATCCTCAAGAAGCTCACATGTCTTTGCACTGAGCTTCACATTCTGCTGCGATGGAACAGAAATAGGCTTACAGCCTGTCATCCCATATTTGGATAGCATGTCCAAGCCATATTTCCTCTACAACCATATCCCACTTGGGGATCTAATAACCTCAATGCCCAAGAAGTAATGCAACTCTCCCAACTCCTTCATCTCAAATTTTTGCTTCAAAGGCAACTTCACTTCATTAATGTCTACATCACTATCACTTGCAATAATCAAGTCATCAACATAGATGACTACAAGCATTAATGTCTACATCACTATCACCTGTAATAATCAAGTCGTCAACATAGATGACTACAAGCACAATCCCCCTGTCTATCCTTTTCACATAAAGTGAAAAATTTGCATTGGAAATTTGAAATCAAATAGTGACAAGATATTGCCCAATCTTGTCTGACCATTCCCTAGGCACCTGTTTTAAGCCATACAAGGCTTTGCGCAACCTGCATACAAAATCGGGATGTGCATCATCCTCATAACCTTCTAGCTGCATCATATGCACCTCTTCTTGCAAATCACCATACAAGAAAGCATTCTTCACATCCATATGATGCAAAGACCATCCTTTTGCAGTAGCCATATCAATTATTGCTCTCATGGATACCATCCTTGCAACTGGGTTGAAGGTTTCCTCATAATCAATTCCATATGTCTATGCAAAACCCTTGGCAACCAATCTTGCCTTGTACCTACTCACAGACCCATCAGCATTGTGCTTTACTTTGTAAACCCACTTCTAGCCAATAATCTTCTTATCATGAGGCAAAGGCATCAAATCTCAAGTGTGGTTTGCATCCAAGGCAACCATCTCTTCATCCATAACTGCTTCCCAATTTTTATGCCCAGTTGCTTCCTCAAAGCATGCGAGCTCTGGTTCCTCTAGAACCTTGACCGTATAAGCATGGCAATGTGCAGTATACCCATCATATCTCAGCCTATCCTAGATACTTAACACACGTGGCCCTGCATACAACTGGATCACTTGCAAAAGTCTTTAAAGCATGCCTACTTTTTCTTGCACCAGGTGTAACAATAGAAGGAATCCCAAGATCCTCATCAAGGCTCATTTTAGAGCCACTTGACTCTCCATCAACATGAGAGCTACTAGCTAAAACATCAAACACTGGAGCATGGTCCACCTTTTCTTTTCCCTTACGTGATACCTGCACAACACTATCATGACTGCCATGTGATGATTCGTGGGTCCAACTCCCAATCTTTGTCTAGGATAGGAGCTTCTTTGTCAGTCTCTATTGTTGCTTCATTGGTATTTTTCATGTTACTCTACAAAAGATTGGAAATATTTGGCATAATTGTTTCAAGCATGTTTTTCTAAAGTTTGGGGGGATCCTCTTCAAAAATCCTTGTTAATAGATCCAATTCTAAATTTGGGGCTCCCAAAGGTCCATCTTCATCCACCTGTTCTAGTATAGCCATTGTCTTTCTTGTTTGGGGCGTAGACTGATAAGTCGAATACATACTTCGAATCCCCTACTTCCTTTAGTCGCTACTCAATTTTAGCTTGGCATTTGTGGAATAAGTTTTGGGCATATGTGATGTGTTATTTTTTTATAATAATGGGGTTAGGATACTCATTGAGATCCTTAGCTATTGATGGTTCAATCTCCCTAGGTTTTGCCATTCTTTCTAACATGTGTAGCTAGGATGAAGGATGATTAGTTTCTCCCTATGAAGATTGGCAACTTCTTGATGAGGAAATAGTAGTTGTCCTCTTTAGAACCACTTTGCGTGGTCAGTTTCTTATCACTCACCTCCCTATCATAATAACATTTTTCGTACTCATCAATGGGAGCAAGAGGTGCTAGCTTTATTTTTCTTCTTGTTCCCCTCTTTGCTAGGTGCTTTAGCTCGTAATTGTATAAGCACATATAGGGGGATGTTCATGACCTATCTACATTGTACGCAAAATAAATTGAGACTTTAGCTTGTAATTGTGTAAGCACATACAGGGGGACGGTCATGACCTATCTATGGTGTACGCTCAATAAATTGAGACTTGTAACATAAGGGTTCATGGGGGGTGTTCTTGTTTGCACAAAGGGAAGTCTTTGTAAAAGTGCTCTACACCACACCACATACACAATGGTATTAGGGCTCCTGTGAGTTGTATATTATCAATATTGTACACAAGGGTAGGCAGCCTACTTGAGCATTTCACCATCTTGTGAGGGCCTTTGCAAAGATAACATTTAATGGGGGCTCTCCTCACAATGTTATTAATGTCGTAAATTATTGATGGTGGTGGAGAAGGCATGGACACATTTTGAAATACGAAATGATATGCTCATCTTGAAGAATATCCACACCAATCCAAGTCTCATCTCACGAGTGTAGGTGAGGATTTGTTGAAGCCTCTTTCCTTGCACTTATCTTCATCTGTTAAGTGAGATGATCAAGGAGGTTTCTACTCAAGTGATCCATGTTCATGTTATCGATTGGGGTATTAGAATCAACCTAGGTCCCTCTGGGGCGTGAGACCTGCCATGTTCATGTTATCGATTGGGGTATTAGAATCCTTAGCTTCACTAACCTAGGTCCCTCTGGGGCGTGAGACCTATGTGGGTGTCACTATAGACATTCCTAATGATGCTGAGGATGTATCCTCCATGTCATCTATGTTGATTGCCATATTGGAACATAACTCAAAAGTTGTAGGCTCCCAAATGATCATGCAATTTAGCATTATGGATGCTTAAAAGAAATCTAGGAAGTAATTGAGAATCACTCAACCTTTTTGAGGAATTGCATCTAGAATCAAGATGTTTGTTATACACAACATAGTCCCCCATTGTGTCTTTGTCTCCTTGTTTGATAATTGCAAGCTATATGGTTAGACAAGCAAATTCCATAATGAAAGAGATATTTAGCATATTCCAATTGATTTTCTTTGTAGGGTTCAATGATCAAAACCATTGCCTTGATTTTCCCTCTTGGCATAAGCTAAATGTTGCAATCTTGTTGAGGTCATTGATCTCTCCAAAGGTTCAAAAGTTGCTTGAACCTTTCTGTATTTGGATCACTATCTCCTACAAATTTAATTAGTATCTCAGAGATGTGATGGGGTTTTATCTTGGAGGTATGGTCTCTTCCTATGAGGAGGCTCCCTCAACTAGTTCCTTTCCCATTTCATTGGCTATTTTCCACATCTTCTTTAAGGCTTTGATAATTGTACGAGGTGTTATTGGTTGTGGTCGGACCGTAAGGATAGGGTAGTGGTGGTTGTACACTAGTATTGAGGGTCGTGGTGTGGTTGCAGTTGTGGGTATATACACTCGGGTGGTCTATATGTATGTCCTAGTGGGTACGCATACCTATTGGGCCGGGTCAAGGGCTATGGACTAGAGGTGATGATGATGACATACCATATACCTTTCTTGGATACCTATACATTGGGATCGTCTATGTTAAACCAGATGCGGATCTTGTGGGGAGATATATGGCTTGCAAGGTCCACGAAACAATGTTGCATTTGCATCCAGTGGACCCAATCTATGGCTATGAGGGTGTAATGGTGGTATTGTTGGAGGAATGATCAGCATGGTATCTCCTTTTTGTAGAGTTGATGTCCTTGCAGCAACAACTAGAAGTACAGAGGCTGGTTCAATTTCTAGTATCTCCTCCTCTACCCCTTCTGGTATTGTCCTAGGGGTGAATGCAAATGGGAAAACTTGATGGATCCTTGGGTTGTCCATTTATAAATACACAACCTATTGCGTTGAACATTCTTGATATAACAACCATAACACAGTTAAGGAAAGTTTGTGTTTGATGACTTGATGAGGGTTTCCAACGATTACATCCACCAAATTAGATACGGCAACCAGGTGCAATTGGATAAAAATATAATTGCAATGTTCTCCAAGTTATGAGTACTTGTCTATAATCTTTTTGGTATGTGGATGGGGTTCTCAACATTTTTGGTATCAACTCCACTTTATAGGAATCTATGTGTGCAGTTTGCTAAGAGAACAAGATATCGTGGAACCATGGAAATGTGTATTGCCTTATATGTGAGAAACTGCAGTTCTGGTAAAAATACTTAAGGTGAAATCCCTCATCACTTATTATGGAAGGTGCTTGTGTGGAAGTGATTTGGTAGGCAAGGTCCTTTAGAGTGCCACATGGAAGAGCCTCCCTTTCACTTTCACCCTTTTTTTCAAGAAAAGGGTGAGGGTGAAAGGGAGGCTCTTGACTAATATGTTTGGTGTCCTCACTGGTTTTATTCCTATCATAGACGAAGTTGACTAAATATACCAAGTTGAATTGGTATGTAGTAATCGTGAGATCCTAAGAACATTTGTATCGTGTTGTTGAACAATCCTGCTTTGACTTTAACTCATTTCAAGTTACAGTTGAATTGTACTAAATAGTTGGGATTTGAATTGTAGCCAATTTGATGAGGTTGTGTTGAACATCAATAGAAAGCATTGTCCATCCTTGTCCCCATTGTTGACAATTATCACTTGCCATAGCTATCACAATTCAGTTGTGTTTATCCCTATTGTAGTAAAATATGCAACTTATGATGCTATTCAATGAAAAACATTTTGATGTGACAACCCAATGTTGTATTGAGTACTAGTTGTGCTTTGAACTATACAATAATTTGTTCTTTCAAATGGATAGTAAACATCTTATCTTATAGCTATAATGTACTAAACACTTGGGCTTTCAATTGTGGTTACTTTGATGAGGTTGTGCTGGACATCAACAGAAAGCATTGGTGATCCTTCTCCTCATTATTGACACTCTTCGCTTGCCATTGTTGATAGTCATCACTAAGTTCAACATGAGTGAATTAGTTTGTCATTAGAGGATTTCAAAGATACAGTTGTGACATATTGGCAGTTCTACTTTGAGCTATAGAATATTTTGTTATTACAATTATGTTGTATCAACAGTGAGCACGATTTCAGCTTGTAGTTGGATTGTATTAAAAATTTGAATTTCCATTGTTATTTTACTTTGATCATGACTGTTGACATTGATGAGGAAGTACAAATATAGTTCAACAGTAAGCATCATGTGAACTTACATTTGCATTGTACTAAATAGTGGGGCTTTCAATTGTACATCAGTTCCATGATGTTGTGGTCAACACTAACAAAAAGAAACGATGATCCTTTTGATCATTGCGTAACTTATAGTTTTTGACAATCATAGGTGGTGTAGAACATACACGTGGTTCTATTGAACAGTTCTACTTTCAATTCTTTAGCAATTTATTCTTACAATTATGTTGTATCAACAAGAACCCTCTGTGTCAATTAGGAGATGCAAAAGCAAATGGAGAAATGGAAGGAAATAAATCAAAGAAAAAAATGAGGATGACATTGAAATGAATAGTCTGGTGCACAACTTAATAAGTGTGAAGCAAGTAATTGATCAGGAACATGAGGTCAACTTTGTAGCACCATGTGAAAACCAAAAGCCACTAGCTTTAAATATAGTGAAGAACTAAAATTTCCAACTCTATACTTTGGTTTTGTATACATGGATATCGTGAAATGGGAGATAATGCATAAATGATGCAAATTCTCGCAAAACATACCAAATGTTTTTTTCTATTGAATTAAGGTTTTGATACATCAAGTCTGAAATCTATATGCTCAAAATAAATCTTTATGTGCAAAATATGTTAAAAACAACACAAACATTGAAAGAATTTTGTAGTCTAACAAAGGCTACATAGATTTTGAGAATTTGTGAACCTCTCTAAATCACAAGGAAAAATTATGCAAAGAAGCATTTGCAATGATGCGCCAACTTGGTCCACCTACATTCTTTGTGACCTTGTCTTGTGATGAACGATTGTGGGAACCAATTACAACGTGTTTTAAAGAAAATTACAATGCATTAAAAACAACTCCGACAAACAACAAAACACCTGAGATTGTCAAACAATGAATTATACACAACCCTATAGTATGCACACATTAATATGTCCATAACTCGAGCAATTGTTGACTATGTTCTTAAAGAATATACAATCCTAGGAAATGCTTCAAATTATATTTCTTAGTTATAGAGTTTCAAAGCAAAAGAAGCTAGCATGAACATGGATTAATTTGGATAAAATATACTCCCATCTACAGACACACAAACAAATAAGATATTGTTTGTTTCATAGATGAGCATATTACATGTGACAAAGAATTGCTTGATGATAATATGAAAGAAATTAAAATGACTACGCACACATCTACTTGTACAGAAAGGCAAAACAAGAGATGTCAATTTCAATATCCAAAGCCACTACTACATAAAACTATGATAATAAAGTCTTTACAACTCAGTTCCCCACGATAACCTCCCAACCCTGAGTTTAGTTCTCAAATTTGGAGTTTGGAAGTGGAAGAGCACTTCACTAGTGCACAAAGTAACCTAAGGAAACTTCAATAAGGATTAGAGTGCCTAGAAAGGGCCAAGTCTGAACAACTCGAGGATCTTACAAGATCAACATGGGGATCTCAGGAGTTCCCTAAGTTCACCGAGGATCACCCTCTCAAATCCCCTCCTACGTCTAGAAGTGCCCTAGGCCAATTCCTAACACACAAATATCACCCCATGCACCTCTAATTGGAAAAAATACTTGAATCAAGACGTGTACCTCAGGGAATAGCCTCTAACTCACACTTGTCAAGCCATACACTAAGCTTCACTTCACACAGGCTCGGCAACTCGCTAAGGAGTTTATTTCCCAATTTTGGATCTTACACAGAGCATTGGCCCCAGGACAACGACAACTCCCAATCCAAGGAATCTATGAGCTTTGCTACAAATATGGACCCTATAGTACAAGACCCATAGGGAAGGGACTTACAAGACTTAAGTATAGGCCATAGGTTCCCAATGACCCTTGAGGATATGCGTAGGGTAGATGGCCCTATGGCTCCTACACCCCTGCTCAAACCTTGAATGGTGGGTCCACCTAGGACCCTCAGAATGCTCATCCCCATGAGGTAACCATGTCTCCTACAGGGAGTTTTAGGTATCCTCTTGCTCGCATGGGTCTTTCCTCATACTTACCCATTGCCCAACGCATAGTAGATTAGCAAGGTGCTATAGGTTGTGGAGAGTAGGAAGTATTGGAAGGAAAAAGAGTGGCTTTTTTGAGTTTTTTTCCATTTTTTAAGTGTCAAATTGTACAAGTTGTTAGAGAAAGGCATTGCTAAGTTCCTAGTCATGTCCAATAGCAAAAGAAATGTAAAAAAACGTGATTTTGGAGCTGTTTTTAAGGTGTGTGAAGTGACTTGTGCTATCCATTCCATAATGTGACATTCCAAGATGAAAAAAATGTTGTTTTAATTTTAATTTTTGTTAGGAATAGGTAGAGTAGGTAGTGGACTATCATTAGGATAAAAAATAGACACAAAACTTGCATCAAAGTGGCCAAGATCATCATAAAACTGGTTGACATAGTGTCACACACAGGCCCACTTACTCCTCATATGTCAGCACGCTGTTATAAATTTCGCAGTATGTCAATGCTGTTGATTTAAATTCAACACCCTTTCAGACACCTACCTCCAACTGTCCGCCAACTAACATTAAATGCTACCAACTCACCCAATATATTAGTGCGCTGACATACATTCTCCCCAATTTAGGTCAAAATTGCTCTAATAGCTGGCGAAGGTTGCTAAAACTAAGAAAATTCCAAGAAACCTTCGAGTTCAATCAACACGTTGACTTACCATAAGTCATCGTGCTAACATATCAAATGCATTTGTGAAATAGAAATAGACTCTTACTATCTCTTAGCACCCAGAACAACACCCTAAATCTGACAAACACTGAATTTCCCCCACCCTGCGGACATACCATATATCAGTGCACTGATTTAGGGACCATGATCTAAACAAGATGCACCTCTAGAAATCATCCAAAACACCCCACAAAAGGACAAGCAAACCAAAAATACTCACTTGAGTTACATATCACCCCACCCCGCTAACATGCATTAAGTCGATGACTTTCCCCATCTAGTGAACCTGAGAGCCAAAGTGCCACCTCACCACTCCCCTAGTCCCTCCGAACAATCAAAGGCTGAGCCAATCCACTCATGCCATATAGCTATACAACACCATGCTGACATATCCTAAGTCAATGCACTAACATAACGTTTTCTCATGTACCCCTCGTGACAACCAACCAGGTCCCTCCTTCATCTGGCATCCCTTTAATGTTGAGATTCAAATCTCACATATGCACCTAAGATCCGATAGAGTCCTAAAGAGAGAACCCGAACCTGATGACAATGCTTCAAATAAAATTTTGTCCAGCTATCTACCTAGCTTCGCCTCGACACATAGTTCATACTCAGTCCAAGGACCCTTGCAGGATAACCTATCTAGATCAAAGGATTTAATGAGCATGGACAGTGACAGGACCGCACCTTCCATTCTGAGAGCATCTATGGCTCCAAATTCCAGTAGTGTGGAACCAATCTCCTACAAGATCATTAGCATCATGACTGCTAGAGTCATTCTCAAATATGATGGGAAGATTAGAGGCCAAATTGGTCTTGGTGGAGCAAACTAAATTCATCAATCCATTTTCTCGGCAAGCCGTAATTCTTGAGGAACCACCTGTAACTATGCTTCCTCCAATGTTGGCACCCATGACCAGGAAAGTGACACCAGTGGTGAACTCTGGCCTAGAAGGGAATTCATTAAGGAGTCAGGCAGCTCCTTCTCCATATTGGCTAATGTCACAACTATTCTAGGAGATGTCTAACCATCTAGGACCGAAATTCAACACCCATAATATCATCATGGGAATCAAGAAGAGCAAACCCACAAAGCGGAATTCAGAAGGTTCCCCTCAACGACCCACCGGATTTTCCTGGACCTTCCACTTGGAGAGAGGATCCGGTGGAACCTAGAGGACACTCCACCTCACCATAATTTCCTATTTTTGAACCCACCATACAAGGAAGCAGTGGTGTAGACTTGTGGCAGCCCGAGGTGCCAAAGGCGAACCCTAATCATGACACCCGTTTGGAGGGATACCACAGGGAATGCCCTACCAACCGATACTTCACCCTAAGGCCAAAAAGTGGATTACACATGCCAATTCCTAGAAGACCCATGGACCAATCCCTAAGGCCCAATTCCTATTCAAGGACAACACCCATCCCTAGCGGGTCAGGGTCATCCTTCCACAACCAACCCCATGTGGCTAATGAACCCTACCCACAGGTTGCAATTGCACCCCCCTCGAGTGAGATCCACTCGTCGATATCCGAGAATCCTATGGCTCAATCCACTATGGCAGATGAGGCCATGAGGACCCTAGTGCAAGAACTTGGAAGGGGGGCCACACTGCTAGTATTGATGGGGAGAGAGCCTCACCTGCCCAGGAGTCGATCGGTGACCATCTCAAAGTTAATCCACTAAATTATTGGGAGAAGGTGACCTAGTGACACACGTGGAAAGGTTCCAACAAATTTGCAATACTTTTGGAGAGATAGGGGACTTGAATGGAAATTCCAATCAATGGTTTAGAGCCTTGACAACCAATGAGAAAATCAATTGGGCCACACTAGAAAGGCATTCATCCAAGTGTTTGCCCCCAATGGACCCAAGTGGAGTCCAATCAATCAACTTTATGAGGTGAAACAAAAGGAAGTAGAATCCCTAAGAGATTATATTGCACGAATCAAATATTTAAATTCCCATTGAGAACCTCATGAGAGATTGAGTGATGCACAATTACTACCTCAGTTCCTGTTGGGATTGCACAATTCCAAACTTCATGACCATTTGTTTGCTATGAATCCCACATTGTTCAAGTTGTGTAGCAAGGCTGTGATCTGGCTACGAGACAACATGATGGAGAGATCCCAAAAGGATAACATATACTCAACTCCATTGGAGATTTTGTTGCCCACCAAATCTTCCACTTCCAAGAATGCTCAAGAGGAAGGAGGCAAGAATAGTGACCTAAACATAGAGGAATTGGCTACCAAGCTCTTGGGCCAACTAGGCCAACACTTAAAGGGAAATCCTCCTAGGATAACATCCAAAATCCACATTTTTTCCCAAGGAGGGATAATGTCTGGTGCTCAATATGCCAAGGTAATCACTCTGCCAATGAGTGCCCTCACCTCAGAGCATGAATTTCATGTTACTATGCTCATTGCAATAAAGGGACCAATAATGAGTCTGACCAATGCTGATATCCAAGGGCAACCCAAGTGGCTACTTACCTCCCAAGGCAACCCCTTGCCTTGATGGCCCCACCAACCAATCTGAGCACAAGAGGGAATCATGTGGTAGGACAACCGATGCAGCCTCAATACTAAGAAATCCACACCTTCATTGCCACCAGTTCTAGGACCTCAACCCCCACCACCTAGAGTTACACTAATGAATCAAGTGGTGATTGAGGGATCAAGGGTAAATGGGATATAATTATAGCGACGATGATTCAAGTCAAACCTCATACCATAGTCGTTACATCCTGCAAGATGATAAATACATCCTAGTCTACCAAACTGGAGTACCAACCTCATCCAAGGCTAGCAATATGAACTCCACCAACAAAAGACCCTCATTGTAGTGTTACCACTGCGAAGGCCCACACTGGGCTAGTGAGTGTCCCCGCAAGGAAGGGATAGAACAACCTGTGAATTGCTATAGATTCCAAGGTCCTCAAAGGGCTTGAGAAAATTGAGGGAACCAGGGAAACTGTAGGACTACTAGACTTGTTGTCCACTGAAGTTGAAATTCTAATCGCAACACTCCTACAAAGCAAGCCCATCCTTTGGAGGGATTTAATTGACTGGATGAATGGGCATATGGAAGCTCTAGACACCTCGGTCCCAAAAGTAGTTCAACCCGTACATGAGCCCCCAAAATGCCCCCGTACATCTCTTCACAAGTTGGGCCAATACTTCAAAAGCGATGACACAAATTCCATGCTCCCTGTCTCATACCATAATCAAAGGGTTACTACGATCCTAGATGGAGGGGCGGGTGTGAGTTTCATCATGAAGTAGTGTTGGGAAAAATGGGGCAAACCCAAAATTGAGTCAACTTCCTTAGTGGTGAAAGTGGCTAATGTGGTACCACCAAGACAATGGGATTTCTCTGAGATACAAGACGATCACACCTATAGGGTATGGTTTGTAGTGATGGATTTCATCCATCAACTCAACTCATATGAGATCACCTTGGGGACACCATTCATGCATATTGCAGGACTAATCCATGACTGGGGCTCGTATAACATAAACATTTGAAAGGGGGAATAGGTCACCAGAGTCGATTTAAGAACTTGGAAATCCCATCCCATGTATGGACACTCCTTTGCGGCAAGTGAAAGTTGTACTGTTAAGAATGATTAGTTCTCAGGAAACGTCTAAGGGTAAAGGGAAAATAAAGGTTAAATCAAATCTCCACTTCTTGACCCACATTGGAGCATCCAATGCACACTACAAGTTCAATTCCAATTGGGGATCCTCACTTAGCCGAATGACTACTCCTATTGGGACGACCTCTACCAATGATGACCAACCCTGTGATGTTCTCTCGCCCAAGGGTAAGAAAAAAAGACTCTCCAATGGAGAAAGGAGCCATGCACAATCAAAAGACAAGGACAAGTAGGATGGGCTTCATAAGGTACCTCCTCATTATAAAGCTTACATTGTGTAGGACCGCAAGATTATGTTTGAGCAAGCCAAAAGGTCGGCCGACAAAGGAGGAAAGCATGGATTTGATTGCCTTACCAAGGTTAAAGAGGAAAACTTGGCAAAGGAAGGTAAAAACCTAAAGCCCATTTACATTGGCAACAACTTGACTTCGAAAGAGGAGAGGTATTTGATTGTCCTCTTAATTGAATTCAAGGATTGTTTTGCTTGCACCTATAAGACATGAAGAGTGTGCCACTCGAAGTGTTCTAACACACCATTCCCATCAAGGAAGATGCAAGACCCTTCCAACAATATCCTTACCCCATTAATTTGAAGTATTCAACTATTGTCAAGGAGGAAATCTAGAAGCTGATCGACGTAGAATTCATCTATGAGATAGAGCACATGGAGTGGGTTTCCCTAATAGTGATCGTTATGAAGAAAAATAAAAAAATACAGGTGTGCATAGATCTAAAAAAGGTCAATGCAACTCCTGATTGTGATCACTATCCTTCACTAAAGATGTGCTCAAGCGATTAGCAGGAAAGGAAGCCTATAGCTTCCTAGACGGGTTCTCAGGGTACAACCAAGTGTCCATCGCACATGAGGATCAACACAAATAGCATTTGCAACAAAATAGGGAGTACTCGCATATACAATAATGCCTTTTCTCCTTACTAAAGCTCCAACCACATTCCAAATACTTATGAGCACAACATTCTAGGATTACTTGAGAGACTTCTTGGAAGTTTTCCTTGATGACTTGTGCATAAAATCTAAGTGGGATGATCATTTGCAGTAGTTATGTCTCGTGTTTGAGAGATGCCTCTTGTACCAAATTTCTCTCAATACTTTAAAATGCCAATTCTGGGTCAAACACGGAGTCATTCTTGGACACATAGCATCCAAGAACAGATTATCCATAGACTTCAACAAGATCAAACTTACCTAGAGTTACCCGCTTTGATGAACCCAAAGGAAGTACAGAGGTCCGCTTTGATGAACCCAAAGGAAGTACAGAGGTTCATCAAGATAGTAGGAGAGAAGGAAGGAGTCTCACATGCGGCTTTCTCACATACACATGAAGATAGTAGGAGAGAAGGAAGGAGTCTCACATGCGGCTTTCTCACATACACAATGGGGGAATACACACAAAGGTGGAGGCTGAAAACAATTTTCCTCTTCTTAATTGTGAAAGCCAAAAGAACTCTAGTACAAAGAAATAGAAGAATCCTATATATGGGTCTCAAACCAAACTCAGCTAACTAAGATAGCATACTAACTGAGCCACGAACTAAAGTATATAAGGATAGCTGTCATCCAACTATTATTCATGGGCGGTGTACCAACCGCATTTGTAGCTAACAAGTCGGTGACATAATTGCACAACGGTCACCCTGGCATATCACGAGTGGAGCTCGATATCTCAACACTCCCCCTCGAGCTCAATCCCAATTCTTGCACACCAAGCAAGTCTCTGAACTTGCGCAGCTTCTCTGCTCCCAATGCCTTCGTGAATATGTCAGCTACCTGATCCTCTATGCTAACATAAACTAGATCAATAAGACCTAGTAAAATCTTCTCCCGCACATAGTGATAATGCACCTCAATGTGCTTTGTTCTAGCACGATAGACTAGGTTATTTGCCAAGTATATACTACTTATGTTGTCACAATAAATGACAACTGACCCATCTGTAGACTGATGTGTATCATAAAGTAGCTTATGCAACCAAGCTACCTCACATGCAGCCATTGCTTGTACTTAGCCTTTATGCTCGACAAGGCAACTATAAGCTGTTTCTTGCTGCTCTAAGTGACTGCAGCACTTCCAAAAGAGAGCACATATTCACTGGTAGATCATCTATCAAAAATACTACTAGCACAATCAGCATCAGTATATCCATGCAACTGTATCTGAACCCCAGTCTCATAAAATACTCCATACTGTAATGTGGACTTCACATACCTAAGTATGCGTCTAGCCAGTATCTGTCTTCTGATATGTCATGCTATACAATTGCATCTTTAAAAATAACTTGGAGTTATTAAAATTAGCACCAAAGGCTGCATCAAGATTTGTCCATATTTGCTTGGCAACTTTGATGAGATTAGATGATGAAGCAAATTATCAGAAAGACCGAGATCAATTATTGACAAAGCACTCTCGTTCTTGTCATTCCAAGTTGCATGGAGAGCTGGTTTGTTGCAAACCTCCTTGGATTCTTCAATAGTAACAATATGCCACAATCCTTCCGACATGAAGAGAAGTTACATCTTGGTTTTCCATAAAGGAAATCTAGTTTCAGAAAAATTTTTGATGGATATGCCATATTTTGCAATGCCAATAGATGCCATTATGAAGTAAAGATTGATCTCCTTGAGCGTGAGCAGCTTGAACTTTCGCTGAGATATCCCCACAAAAATTACTCTTCACTTCACTCATATACAATATGCTTCATAAATGGAAACCGATTTTGAGAGAGAAGGCATCGATCAAAGCGTAGATCAAGACAATAGATTGAAGAAAGGAAATGGCAAGCTACCACCATATTATTTTATGGGGGAGAAGATGCAAGGCTGTGAGAGATACAAGAGATTGAAGACCACTGTAGGAACTGTCGTCAATTCCCGACCAACTTTCAGCAAGAACATGAACGATTTCCATAGAAAAAATAAGTCACACATAAAATATGCATGAGTAGAAATCTGATATTTGCTAGGAAACCAATGTGAAAGTCCAACGAATTGATACTCTCGGGAAAAGACAATTTCTCCTCCAAATCATCATGCGGAGCAACAGATTTGGTGCAAGAGGCAGTCGTTCGATGGTGCAGGTAGCTTGGCTGGCTTCACCGGGCATAGAGCTCCGTATGAGAGGCAAAAAGGGCATTATGATTGAGTTAATGATCCCTGCCAAGTGCCATCATATACGCACATAACCAACCATGCAATTGGCAGAACGCATATCCAACATATCCATGTATGAATGAGCAATTAAGTGTCACACTGCGGTAGAGCTCCAGAAAGACTCTAACTGAAGACGAGAAGAGCACCAGAAACACTTGATTCGAAGACAAATGTTAAGAGTTCCTAAGCTGCGCGGTAGGTATAGCAAATAATGCAAGACCTACTCTATTGTAAGATCTGAATCTCCCAATTGTTGTAGCAAGAATATGGCTTGAGAAGTAGAGCACCCATACGAAGCAAGGAAGCCTGCGTAGCACAGTACCGACATGGGGGGATTAAAAAGAGCCGTCCTGAGCGAAAGGGAAGGAGTGTTCAAGAGTTCACATGGGAGGCGACATGGGCTAGAAGTTCAGCCTCGTAGACGGGAAGAAGGCATCCACTCCCCATGACCAGCAAGCAGATGGTCCAATGGCTCAGCTCGTGCTCTAAGATTTTGGGAAGCAGGAATCCCTTACACGTGGCTCTATTAAACATGTGCACCAAGACTGCGACCAAAGTGTCTCGTGCGAGAGAGAAATGCTTAGCCATCAAACCGTCATGGTCCTAGGCCTCGCCATTATGCAATCTGTTAATAGCATCCACAATCATCCATTAGGTAAAGAAAGTGCTCTGATCAGGGCGGGGCACTAGTGGTGGGTGAGTGGAGGGCGGCACTGGTAGCTCATATAAAGATCTTGCATAAGCGTGCCATGCCTATGGTGCTGTAATCGGGATGGGGTTGCCTTTCCTGAAACATTCTCCAAGCCCTCTTGCAATCCTGTCCCAAGAATAGTTGGTATATCTCGAACTCGAGCTTAGCCAAGTGGTTACGCTTCTTACATACGAGGCATTGAAAGAGCGTACTTGCCTATCTATGTGTACGAGTACCGAGAGTGACCTCTCTCTGCAGGCTAGTGTGCGTCTCATGCACTCATCATCATACCAACCATTCTATGGATAGTGTTAGGCGGAGGGGTGGGGGAGGGTATCGTGCATGGAAAAGCCCATGTTGTTGAGGCATGCAATACATGCGCCAAACCACCTGTAAACTCATCCAAGGGGCTATTCGGGTCAATAATGCATAGGCCATCATAGACTGCACTGCTATATATCCCAAAGGTCTTTCATGTGAAATGATATCGAGGATGCTTGCGGGGGTGTCAAGGTGATGACTGCCTCGTATAACCACCAAGAAGTGATGTATGCATGGTCTGTCACCACTTTGTCTAAGATGGTGAAACCCCGTACATCAGGTATCAGGCTCTCTTTGTCTCACATGAGCAAATACAGGCCCGATTGCTCAAGGACACGGATGTCCAAAGGAAATGTATATGTTGAATTACAAACCCTAATACGCGTGGAAATGGCAGCAAGAACACTGTGCGCTGCTGTTAAGAAGGAAATGCACCGGGGTACAAAAAGGATGCAAGAGAAGATGCAAGAGAAAATGCAAGATGAGATGCAACAGGCAATGCAAAAAGCACAAGAAGAGATGCAAAAGGGGATGCAAGCCCAATGGATGCAATGGAAGAGTGGCTTGGGTGCATGCATGAAGGAAAAGGATATGATTATCAGCGAGCTTAAAGTGGAACTAACTCCGTGTAAGGATTAAATTGGAGATATATACGAAATGGGAGAATGGGGCTGCTGCCCCCAAGTCCAAGAAGAGATCAAAGAGTGGAAGTTGCACGTAGAAAAGGAGATCAAAACCTTCGCCAAGGTTGCTAAACAAACCAAAGCTGAAATAGAGGAGAATACAAAATGGTTAGATGTTCTAAAGAAACACAAGAGTGCACCAGAGAATAAAGTGGAAATGATGAATGCAACCCTCAAAGACGTGGCCAAGAGACGAGCTAGGACATTGCACGTGCAGGTCACAAGCTGGGTGGAAAAGGATAACCCATAAGAAGATGCAAAAGAACTTGGTGCACAAATAGGGGTAGTTGATGTTCCTATTGTGAATGCATGGAGAGTAGGGAAAGATGCTACAAAAACATGGGCCTTGATCTTAAAATTTGCAGACATGGACGCAAAGAGAGCTTTCCTTTATAAAAGGGCAGCCCTCAAAGGGGGAGAAAATCTATTTGGATGAGGCCTTGACACCTACACAGGTAGCACACTATAAGGAACATATGCCATGAGTGTTGGAGGCGTGGAAGGAGGGAAAGTGGGCTGTATACAAGGATGGGAAAGTGGTCATCATAGAGCACTGATCATCATGATGGTGCACATGAAGATGACCGTATGGACACAGAACACACTTGCACTATGACAATCTAATCATGCCCACTTAAAAACACTTGAGCAAGCACTCTGTGAGCCCATGGAAATCCCTGGGCCACATCGTCACTTTGGTCTTCCCCTTCCTTCAGCTCCTTGTCGTTTTCCTTTCCCTACACAACCTGAGCATCCTATCACCACTCTTGTCCCCTTTTCCTATTCAAGACCTATCCTTTCTCTAGCTTCTTTGACCCCTCTTTCTCCACTTGTCCCCTTACCCTCTTCGCTCCTTCTACCTTTTTAATAGGACATCGCCTCCCTCTAGCTTCTTTGGAACCTCTTGCTCCCCTTGTCCCCTTACCCTCTTTCCCCATTCCTCCATCTTCAGCAAAACTTCTCCTTCCTTGGTCTTCTTTCACGCATCCTACTCCCCTTGTCCCCTAGTCCTCTTGACCTATTCCCCCTTGTTTATTATCACCTCTCCTTCCTCCACACATCAATGGTGACACTGGACTAAGATGGTAGTTACGTTGGATGATGAGGATACCCTAATGTTCTTTGATACCTCTTTTCCATCTCAAATATGAGCTCTCTTCTCCTTTTTGACTTGTCTATGTTTCCCCTCATGTTTCTCATGTCATGGTTTCTTTCTTAATGTGATACTTCTATGACCACATCTCCCTTGTATCTCTTTCTAAAATTCTTCTATGGTGGTGTTCACTTGTCATGATGTGTGATTCACTAGGATAGTGAATATCTAGTGTTGGGCATATCTATAAAGTGCCACAATGGGTCTTTTGATTAATCTCATGGATTTTATTGTAGTGGGTGGGTTTGTAATGAATAGTGGTGGGTGTGTGAATCCCCTAGTCATCCTCCTCTTCTCTATTAGGTTGGTAGGAACGTGTATGCATACACATACCAAAGGATCATTTTTGTAGTCAAGGCTTGGCCTGTGATTTCTCCACTTTGTGTTGTTCACTTAATCCACATTTAATCATCATTTATTGATCTTGGGAGTTGATATTAAAAGTCCATGCTGACAAAGTTTCATCACATGAGCTGATCTTGGGATTCCATACCAACCAATGTGCACCATATGAATATAAATGTATGTTCCTTGAATCAATCAAGGGATATGATGTCATATCTTGGATCTCAAATATCATATTTCTCAAAGTACGAGCCATGTAACAAATGTAGGTGAAGCTAGTCACTTGTGCACTACTCTTGTAAGAGTCTAGAGTGTGTTATGGATTGGAGTCTAACTTGTCCAACACGAATAGTGAAAGTAAAAGGGCATAGTAGCTCATGACTCCATTGTAACTTCTTGAAATACACTTCCTTGTTAGTTCTTGTACTCCGCTCTCACTGGGTAAACTACTTTGAGTAGTAGAGTCCCCATATACATTGTGGAGTGTTCTACCATTGTCTTCTATTGTGATTGTTTTATGATTTTGTTAATGCACTTGTTTGGTATCTCCCATTGGGGTTACGAGAACTATATGCTTCAATTCACTAGATGTACAAGCTCATCAAATGGAAATTTTTCCATGTATGTGCTTATGCTTGTGCTTGTGCTCCCTGTATGGATATGGGGATACCATGATAGAATAGGGGATAGTGGATATGGGGATAGAATAGGGGATATGGGGAGTTAGGGGCTGAATAGAGAAGGGGGATGGGAATCAGGGGCTGAATATAGAAGGGGGTGGGAGTTAGGGGCTGAATAAAGAAGGGGGTGGGAGTTAGGGTCTGAATAGAGAAGGGGGATGGGAATTAGGGGCTGAATAGAGAAGGGGGATGGGAATTAGGGGCTGAGATATTTAGGGGGATGGCACGTAGGTGCCGCTATGTAGAAGGGGGGGGGGAGTTAGGGGCTGAATAGAGAAGGGGGATGGGAATTAAAGGCTGAGATAATTAGGGGGATGGCATTTAGGTGCCACTATACAAAAGGAAGTGGGGGAATTAGGGGCTGAGATAATTAGGGGGATGGCATTTAGGGGATAAATATATAAGGGGGTGGGAGTTAAGAGCTGAATAGAGAAGGGGGTGGGAATTAGGGGCTGAGATAATTAGGGGGATAGAATTTAGGGGTTGAATATAGAAGGGGGTGGGAGTTAGGGGCTGAATAGAGAAGGGGGTGGGTGTTATGGGCTGGATAGAGAAGGGGGTGGGAGCTACGGGCTGAACAGAGAAGGGGGATGGCATTTAGGGGCTAAATAGAGAAGGGGGGGATGGGAATTAGGGACTGAGATAATTAGGAGGTGGGTGTTACGGGCTAAATAGAGAAGGGGATGGAGGCTTTAGAGGCTTAGGATAGAGGCTATAGAGGCTTAGGATAGAGGCTATAGAGGCTTGCTACTTAGGATAGAGGGTTTAGAGGCTTAGGATAGAGGCTAGGATAGAGGCTATAGAGGCTTGAGAGACTTGCCACTTAGGATAGAGGCTTAAGAATGAGGATAAAGGCTTTAAAGGCTTAAGACTCAAGAGTCTATAAAGTAGGAGCCCAGAGGATTTAGATGATAGATCATAGAAGCTTCATAGGCTTTTGAGGCTTTAGGAGGATCTAAAGTTAGAGGAAGTAAAGGGTACAAAGCCGAGGCTTGAGAGGCTTTAGAGGATATCCGATATAGAGGGTCCGGACTTCAAAGGCTTAAGATAGAGGGCTAAGAGGCTACGAGTCTTTTAAGGATTTGAGGAAGGAGATCAAGGCCGTACATGATAGAGGCTTTAGAAGCCTGTAGACTCTTGGAGGCTTAGGACAGAAGGCTTTCAAGAGCCAAGTATATAGAGGCTTTAGAGGCTTAGGACATAAGGATTTCAAGAGCCAAGGATTTAGAGGCTTATGATAGAGGCTTTAGATTCTTATGATAGAAACTTCTGAGGCTATAGAAGTTTGTCGCTTCCGACACTTAGAATTTCAGATAGAGGCTTAGGAATGACGATGGAGGCTCTAAAGGCTTAAGACTCAAGAGGCTATAAAGTAGGAGACCGGAGACTTTAGATGATAGATCATAGAAGGGGGGATGGGATTTAGGGGCTAAATAGAGAAGGGGGATGGGAACTAGGGGCTGAATAGAGAAGGGGGATGTCATTTAGGGGTTGAATAGAGAAGGGGGTGGGTGTTACAGGCTAGATAGAGAAGGGGTGATGGGAATTAGGGACTGAGATAATTAGGAGTTGAGTGTTACGGGCTAAATAGAGAAGGGGAGTGGGAATTAGGGGCTGAATAGAGAAGGAGGTGGTACATGCTGGATAGAGAAGGGGGATGGGAATTAGGGGTGAATAGAGAAGGGGGTGGGTGTTACGGGTTGGATAGAGAATGGGGGATGAGACTTACGAACTAAATAGAGAAGGGTGTGGGTGTTATGGGCTGGATGAGAAGGGGGATTGGAATTAGGGCCTAAATAGAGAAGGGGGGATGGGAATTAGGGGCTACAATGAAGTGATAGGATTAGGGGACGATAGGATAAATTAAAAAATAAAAAACTACCTAAATCCCACCTCATCCGTAACCAGGATGGCATCATTCGCTCAGCGAATGGCATGAGCTTGAAATGAATCATAAATCAAATGAAATAGCATGAGTTTTAGAAAAAACAGTAAAATACTTGGAAAATACGGTTAGGGTGGCAGGAAGCCCTGCAAAAGCCAAACACAAGCATTGTGTGAGAAAAGCAAGACAAAGGAGGACAATGAGGAGCAAGGACAACAAGGAGCAAAGAACCGATCCAAAAAACAGAAAGAAAGAGCAAGACATGCAAGGCAAGAAGAGGTACTCTCCTTCCCTCAAGATTCTTGCAGCATCTCCCCAAGAAAATCTCGTTTTTGCCTTGCATACATGGAAAAACAGCATGAAAGTTACACACATTGCTTAGCAATAGGAAGGAAAACAACATGGACGCTCACCTGGGAGAGAAGAGAGGGAAGGGTGAGCTCCACAAGCTCCGAAATGCCCTCACAGAATGGAGCAGCTTCAACCTCCAAACTCAAAATACAGGATGCTAGAGAAGGAACCCACAAACAGGGAGGGTGTAGATGGATAGGGGAGTGCGGGGGGATGTTCCTGGGGGCTGGGGTGAGGGGTGACAGTGAGGGATGGAGGGTAGGGAAGGCCAAAGAGCCAGGCGGCGAAATAGCTAGGTGACGCACACTTGGGTTTGAATTTCCACACAGAGGAGCGTCGGTATAACCACCGCAATAAGTGTCCCAAATGCAGACATTTCGTCCGGTATAAGCGCGAGTAACCGTGGCTTCCATGGCTTATACCGACACTTATACCGTGGCTTATACCGGTGAAAATACATGGGTGCCAAACTTGGCAGGGGTATCAAACTTGGCAAGGGTCTTAAGGGAAGGGGTTTCCATTATTTTACCAAGTATGAAGAGCATCGGAGCCCGTATGTCTAGTCAGGAAGGCCAAATGCCCAAAACTCCATGTGCATGGTATGCACGTGAAGGAAAAATATGTGTCGGCATAGGACATTGGTATGTGAACTTGTCCTATGGGTACAAAACTTGGCAGGGGTCTTGATGAAGTGGTTTCCGTGATATTTCCAAGTATGAAGTGCATCAGGCCATGTATGTCTGGTTCGGAAGGCCAAATGTCCCAAATTTCATGTGCATGGTATGCACATGAAGGAAAAATACGCATCGGCCTACGACATTGGTATGTGAACTTGTTCGATGGGTACCAAACTTGGCAGGGGTCTTAAGGGAAGGGGTTTCTGTTCTATTTCCAAGTATGAAGTGCATCGGCCCCATATGTTCGGTTGGGAAGGCCAAATGTCCCAAATTCCATGTGCATGGTACGCACGTGAAGGAAAAATACGTGTCGGGGTATGTGAACTTGTACAATGGGTACCAAACTTGGTAGGGGTCCTAAGGGAAGGGGTTTCCATGATCTTTCCAAGTATCAAGTGCATTGGACCCCGTATGTCTGGTCAAGAAGGCCAAATGCCCAAAACTCCATGTGCATGGTATGCACGTGAAGGAAAAATACGTGTCGACATACGACATTGGTATGTGAACTTCTCCGATGGGTATTAGAATTGGTAGGGGTCTTAAGGAAAGTAATTTCCATGATATTTCCAAGTACGAAGTGCATCGGACCCCATATGTCCAGTCGAGAAGGCTTAATGTGCCGAATTTCATGTGCATGGTACGCACATGAAGGAAAAAAATGTGTCAGCCTACGACATTGGTATGTGAACTTGTTAGATGGGTACCAAACTTGGCGGAGGTCTTAAGGGAAGGGGTTTCAATGCTATTTCCAAGTATGAAGTGCATTGGACCCCGTATGTTCGGTCGAGAAGGCCAAATGTCCCAAATTCCAGGTGCATGGTATGCATGTGAAGGAAAAATACGCATCGGCCTACTACATTGGTATGTGAACTTTTACGATGGGTACCAAACTTGATGGGGGTGTTAAGGGAAGGGTTTTTCATGATCTTGCCAAGTATGAAGTGCATCCGAACCCCTATGTCTGTTCGGGAAGTCCAAATGCCCCAAATTTCATGTGCATGGTACATAAGTGAAGGAAAATTACGGGTGTCTTAAAGGAAGTGGTTTCCATCATCTTGCCACGTATGAAGTCCATCGGACACTATATGTTTGGTCAGGAAGGCCAAATGTCCCAAATTCCATGTGCATGGTATGCACATGAAGTAAAAATATGCGTCGGCCTAGTATGAAGTCCATCGGACCCCGTATGTCTATTCGGGAAGGCCAAATGTCCCAAATTCTATGTGCATGGTATGCACGTGAAGGAAAAATACGCGTTGGCCTACAACATTGGTATGTGAACTTATCCGATAAGTACCAAACTTGGCACGGGTCTTAAAGGAAGTGGTTTCCATCATCTTGTCAAGTATGAAGTCCATTGGACCTTGTTTGTCCGGTCGTGAAGGCCAAATGTCCCAAATTCCATGTGCATGGTATGCACGTGAAGTAAAAATATGTGTCGGCCTACGACATTTGGTATGTGAACTTTTACAATGGGTATCGAACTTGCCAGGTGGTCTTAAGGGAAGTGGTTTCCATGATATTTCAAAGTATGAAGTGCATCGGTCCCTGTATGTCCGGTTGGGAAGGCCAAATGTCCCAAATTTCATTTGCATGGCATGCACGAAGGAAAAATAGCATTGGCCTATGACATTGGTATGTGAACGTGTCCGATGGGTACCAAACTTGATAGGGGTCTTTAGGGAACTAGTTTCCATCATCTTGCCAAGTATGAAGTCCATTGGACCTCATATGTCTGGTTGCAAAGGCCAAGTGTCCCAAATTCCATGTGCATGGTATGCACGTAAAGGAAAAATATGCGTCGGCCTACGACATTGGTATGTGAACTTTTCCAATGAGTACCAAAATTGACAGGGGGTCTTAAGGGAAGGGTTTTCCGTTATCTTGCCAAGTATGAAGTCATCCAACCCACTATGTCTGGTTGGTAAGTCCAAATGCCCCAAATCCCATGTGCATGGTACGTAAGTGAAGGAAAAATACGGGTCGACCTATGACACTGGTATGTGCACT
This sequence comes from Dipteris shenzhenensis, assembly GCF_047967505.1. Classification (NCBI taxonomy): domain Eukaryota; kingdom Viridiplantae; phylum Streptophyta; class Polypodiopsida; order Gleicheniales; family Dipteridaceae; genus Dipteris; species Dipteris shenzhenensis. Next base: position 55,258,109 of record NC_141617.1, read on the forward strand.
TGTTTGATAAGTATTAAACTTGGCATGGGTCTTAAGGAAAGTGTTGTAGATGATAAACCTAGACTTACTAGGTTGGCACTTTTACACGAATGTACTTTTTTCCTGTGGTTTGATATGATTCTTTGAGATCTATAGTAAATTGTATTCATTGCATACATCTTAATCACTATTGCATATAAAGTGGGTAACATTGCGCACAAACGAGAACTAAATGGAATTTTTTTTCTAAAAGAAAAAAGTTGAGCCTTTTTAAGTCAATTTGAAAAATAGTATTGCACAGTATCATCATGAAAAAAAAAGAACTAAAAAAAGAGGCCTAAATTTTAGAGGATTTCTCATAGCAATTTTGAAAATGATTGATATTGGTGTGATTCTAAAAAGTGAGGCAATTTTTTTTTACAATGATTTTTTTAAAAAGCGAACATTTTTTACATAGCTACAAGACCATGCATTCTCTCTATACAGAGGCATCTTCATTAGTATCAACACCTACAGCTTCGTCATGATCAAGGTCATTGTTATGATTCGATGATGATTCTGAAGTGGATGACCCATCCTCCTAGGCACTGTCAACAACAACATTCTCTTCATCCCTGTAAAGACCTAATGCTCCTTTCATTTGCAATCGTGTCATTATAGAGGAAGATCCAACAAGATGTGTGGCAAAAAGACCCTATAATTTAAATTAAATGTTGTAAAACAATTTACATTTAATTTTGCAACATAATGTAGAGAGATATACATGGATCTCAAATAATTGAAGTCCTCTCCAACTTTTTTGACACGTCACTCACGCACATGGAGGCACTTTTATTTTGCAACATAATGTAGAGAGATATACATGGATATGAAACCACTAAAATCTTTTCCACCTTTTTTGACACGTCTCTCACTCACATAAAGGGACTTTCCTTTTGCAACATAATGTAAAGAGATATACATGGATCTAAAATCATTAAAATCTTGTCCAACTTTTTTGACACGTGTCAGTCACATGGAGGCACTCAAGATCTCCATTACATATTTATGTCTCTCTTGGGAAGTTGCAGTTGCACTCAATAGGAGCATCTCGTCCTCCCCATCGTCTACTTCTTTGCCCCTTCACATGCCTACCACCCCTTCACCTCTCGTCTCTGTCGAGCCCCTACCTGTTCACCATCCCTCAAAGCCTTCTCCATCTACCACTTTCATCATCACATGGCAGCTGAAGATAAGCAATACTTGGAGGATTTGTTCCTCCAATACCACAAAATGATGGAGCATCAGGTTGATATTGCTTTCTTGCTGGGAGCACACCTTGTTCCAAGTTTGGCAAGTCACGTTGATATTGATCCTGATGATGAGGACATACTTGAGGATGAGGTTTTGAGCTCGGCGATTGAGAACATGTTTTCCAAGATCAAGGACAAGGTGACATTCACAGACTCCCAGAGCCACTACCTCCAAGACCCCTAAGGCCAAGAATGCCCCTACCCAAGAGAAGCAATCTCAAAGTGAGCCTTGTCTAGCCATATGACAAGCTCTTCAAAGCTCTCTTGTTGGAGGACTTAGTAAAAATCAAGTTAGATATTCCCTTGAGTGTCACATGAAGGATTAAGCTATTAGCTCCTTGTTGGTGTTTTTGTCCTGATCTTGGTTAAGATCACGTTGTAAATTTTCCTCCTATATTAATATAACTCCTTTCCTTGCAAAAAAAGAGAGTAGCAATCAATGTGCTTTATTGGATTTTGTTGATGCCAGCATGCAAAATTGGATTTTATTGTGATAAATCGAATTGTGACAAATCAAATTTTAAAAAGTTTGTTGTGACAAATTGGATTTTACTACTAAATCCGGATTTTACTGCTACCTACATGCTAATCCAATCCCTGGATTGGGGATTGGATTAGCATGTAGGCATCAGTTAATTCCAACTTGTGCCAAAGCTCTCTAATCCACGTTTTAGCATGCACGGATCGGATTAGTGGTCATGGAGTAGACACCTCATGGCATGTGGGAATCTAGTGGCAATTGTATGACAAAGGTGGAGGAGGAGGTTGGCTTCTGCTCGTGCCGCTTCAAACTTCGGTCCTTAAGCTGTTGATGATGCCCTCATGAAGCTGTCTATACTCCTCTTGGTGGATGAAGGCCTTAGATCCAACACCCAGACTTGTCTGCTGCATACATCTCTATTGCATCGTTGCCATCTCTATTGCCTACAAGCTACCATTAGTACCTCAATGGAGACTGCAAAGTTATAGAAGCTCAGCATAAGTTGAAGAAAGCATGCAAATTTTTGATCTCCAGGATCGGAATTTGTGCCCAAATGGCCCAAATTCTGATCCCAGGGATTGAAATTACATGAAGCCCTAGAAAAATTGCCGGATTTCAAACAGCCACAACTTTCGTTTCATAATTCGAAAGTATATCATGTAGCATATCAAATCGATCGACAAATCACTAGGCATCTACTAGTGATGTTGGTTGACCCATATGCTAATTTACAAAAATAAAAATTATTGATTTAAACATTTTTACATGTGAAAGTATTTTTCTTCAATTTGATACAATCACTAGTCAAGGGTAGGCACCTAGGTGTGGTTTTTGGCCTTTTATTCATTTATATATGCAGATAGGTAAGAGATTTATTATAATGTGCTAGATGTAAGTTCTTTTCCTTGAGATTATCTTAATTCTACTAGTCTCCTTTTTGTTAAGGAAATACTTTTCAACCAACATTTTCTTAATACTGGAACTATATTGAAAAATTAAACAATATAAAAAATTGTCAGTACTAAAACTCAATGCAACGGTAAATTCATAACTTTGTTGAAGTTAAAACGTATACTAACTAGACTATGTAAAACATAGTATATAAAGAAATAAACTTTTAAAATTCTACTACTTTGAATATATTATATTATGAAAAACCATGTATAATTTTAATTTACAGTTATAATTTTTTCCCTTATTTATAAAAAATCTTACATTTTTATAGTTTTTCAAAAAGACATTGTAAATTTTAGCATATTTTAAGAATATTAGTAGAAATATGGTCTTTTTTTAGGGAATCTTCAAAGTGGGTAACCTGCAACTTAATATGCAATCATGTTCTTATCTTTTCGATTTACATGGTGTCATTTTGAAGCGTATTGCACATCTTGTTTTGTGTTGACTAGGCTTGAAAACTGTTTTTAAGTTAAGTGTATTGGACATCGTATTGTGCATCCATATTGCACATCATGTACATCGTATTGCACATGTATATTACACATTTGTATTGCACATCATGTCCACCATATATGAGGGATTGTCGATATGTGCACATCCGTATTGCACATCATGCCCATCATATTGCCCATCTATATTGCACATGTGTATTACACATCATGGCCACCGTATTTGAGAGAGTTTTGATATCTACACATCTATTTTGCATAGGCCACCATATTGGGGGAATGTCCATATCTTGTATGTGGTGAATAATGGCATAGGTTGCACCATTGGATTTTGAAAAATCATGGCACATATGTCTCAGGTGTATGTATGTATGCTAGATGTAAAATCATGGCTTTTTCACCATTCTTTCTTGTGGTGATGTCATGGGTGCTCAGTGTAGTTGTGTCGATTATTCTAAACTAAGCTACTCCTGAGCCTCTTAAAAGATGGAATTTCAACATTGAGGTAGGTGAGGAAGTTTCCAAAAGGGATATCAAAATATAAGAGTAATGCAATGCATATATCATGAAAGATACAAGCTATCATGGGTTCTCGGTGTAGTTGTGTCAATCATTCTAAACTCAGCTACTCCTGATCCTCTTGAAAGATGGAATTTCAACATTGAGGCAGGTGGAATTTCAACAATGAATATCAAAACATGAGAGTAATGTGATGCATATATCATGAGAGATACAAGCTATCATGCAACATATAACCCTCGTATCACCTTTCTTCCATGCTTGACTACTACTTGCATTTTTAAAATTTTTTGCATACCCACACAAGGATGCACTGGAATGTGATGCCAAAAAAATAGAAAATTCTCAAGTGGTCAAGCTATGTTCATTTGGTACAAAGGTTCATAAAGTAGATGCATTCCACTATGGTATATCATTGTTCATTGTCCTATCTATTGCATGTTGGTGATGCTTGGTGAGGAAGCATTAGACTATTTCAAACACTCGAGGGTGTCACTCCAAATGCACTAACTTTTATTTGCAGCTTGAAAGCTTGTGGCAGTATAGGAACCATCAACAATGGCCAAAAGTTATAGTCTGACATTGATATGTGCACTTGTCCGATTAGTAGGAAACTTGGTAGGGGTCTTAAGGTTACTGGTTTACATGATCCTGCCAAGGATCAAGTGCATCAAACACCGAATGTCCGATCAGGAAGGCAAAACACCCCAATTTTCCGTTTGGATGGTACGTATGTAAAGGAAAAATAGGCGTCGGTTAACGAATTGATATGTACACATGTTCGATTGGTACAAAACTTGACAAGGGTTTTATGATGAACGGTTTTCATCATCTTGCCAAGTATCGTGTGTCTACGACATTGAATGTCCGATCAAGAAGGCAAAACACTCCAAATTTCCATGTGCATGGTGCGTATAAGAAGAAAAAATGTGCATCGGCCAACGACATTGATATGTGCACTTGTCCAATTGAACCAAACTTGGAAGGGGTCTTAAGATAAGTGTTTTACATGATCCTAGCAAGTATCAAGTGCATCGGACATTGAATGTCCAATTGGGAAGGCAAAATGCCCCAAACTTCCATGTGCATGGTGCATATGCGAAGGAAAAATACGCATTGGCCAATGACATTGATATGTGCACTTGTTTGATTGGTAAGAAACTTAATAGGGGTCTTAAGAGAAGTGTTTTGGACATAGAATGTGCGCTCTGGAAGGCGAAATGCCCCAATTTTCCATGTGCATGGTGTGTATGTGAAGAAAAAATATGCATCGGCCAACAACACTGATATGTGCACTTGTTTGATTGGTACGAAACTTGTCAGGGGTATTAAGATAAAAGGTTACTAATTATCAAGTGCATTGGACACTGAATGTCTGATCACGAAGGCAAAATGGCCCAAATTTCCATGTGCATGGTGTGTATAAGAAGAACAAATATGCATCGGCCAACGACATTGATATGTGCACTTGTCCGATTGGTATGAAACTTGGCAGGGGTCTTAAGATAATTGGTTTGCATGCTATTGCTAAGTATCAAGTTCATTGGACACAGAATGTCTGATCGGGAGACAAAATGCCCCAATTTTCCATGTGGATGCTGCGTGTGCGAAGAAAAAGTACGCATCAACCAATGACATTGATATGTGCACTTGTCTGATTGAAATGAAACTTGGAAGGGGTGTTAAGATAAGTGGTTTACATGATCTTTCTAGGTATCAAGTGCATCAGACACCAAATGTCCAATCTGAAAGGAAAAATGCCCCAAATTTCCACATGCATGGTGCATATGCGAGGGAAAAATATGCTTCGACTAATGACATTGATATGTGTACTTGTTCGATTGCAATGAAACTTAGCAGGGGTCTTAAGTAAGTGGTTTCCATGATCCTGCCAAATATCGTGTGCATTGGACATAGAATGTGAGGTCGAGAAGGCAAAATACCCTAATTTTCCACGTGCATGGTATGTATGAAGGAAAAATACACATCGGCCAATGACATTGATATGTGAACTTGTTTGATTGGTACAAAACTTGTGAAGGGTCTTAAGATAAGTGGTTTACATGATCCTACCAAGTATCAAGTGCATTGGACACCGAATGTCCGATCGAGAAGGCAAAATGCCCCAATTTTCCATGTGCATAGTGCATATGTGAAGCAAAAATATGCATCGTCCAATGGCATTGATATGTGCACTTAGATGATTGGTACAAAACTTGGAAAGGGTCTTAATATAAGTAGCTTACACGATCCAAGTATCAAGCGCATCGGACATTGAAAGTCCAATCGAGAAGGCAAAAAAAATACATGACGACATTGATATGTGCACTTGTTCGATTGGTACAAAACTTGGAAGGCATTTAAGGTAATTGGTCTACATGATCCTGCCATGTATCATGTATATCAGACACTGAACGTCTGATTCGAAAGGCAAAATGCCCCAATTTTCCATGTGCATGGTACGTATGTGAAGGAAAAATGCAAGAAAAATATGCATTGGCCAACGACTACACCAAATGTCTGATTGGGAAGGAAAATGCCCCAATTTTCCATGTGCATTATGCGTATGCGAAGGAAAAATATGCATAAGCCATATGTGCACTTGTCCAATTGGTAAGCAACTTAATAGGGATATTAAGGTAAGTGGTTTACATGACCTTGCCAAGTATTGTGTGCATTGGACATAGAATGTGCAGTCGGGAAGGCAAAATGCCCCAACTTTCCATGTGCATGGTATGTATGTGAAGGAAATATACACATCGGCCAATGACATTCCTATGTACACATGTCCAATGGGTACCAAAAATGGTAGGAGTCTTAAGATACATGGTTTCCATCATTTATCCAAGTATCGTGTGCATCGGACACCGAATGTCCAATTGGAAAGGCAAAATGCCCCAAATTTCCATGTGCATGGTGCGTATAAGAAGAAAAAATATGCATCGGCCAATGACATTGATATGCACACTTATCTGATTGGTACAAAACTTGGCAAGGGTCTTAATATAAGTGGTTTACATGATCCTGCTAAGTGTCATGTGCATCGGACACCGAATGTCCGATCGGGAAGGAAAATTGCCTCAAGTTTCCATGTGCATGGTGCGTATAAGAAGAAAACCACACATCGGCCAAGGGCATTGATATGAGGACTTGTTTGATTGGTACAAAACTTAGCAGGGGTCTTAAAATAAGTGGTTTCCATGATTTTGCCAAGTATCAAGTGCATCGGACACAGAATGTCCGGTTGAGAAGGAGAAATGACCCAATTTTCCATGTGCATGGTACATATGTGCAAGAAAAATACGCATCAGCCAACGACATTTGTTAATTGTTTTGTAAAGGTTAACAAAACTAGCGGGCCCCGCCTACATTTTTGAACCATTCTTTTGTATATAACGGAAGCCCATTTAATTGAAATGAGAGGAGGGAAGTAGAGAGCCTTATATATTTTGTTCTCGATACTACTAGTAAGAGGCCGCACTAATCGGATCTCAGTTTGGGTCTATTTTGACCAAACTAGAGAATTAGGTCTAGTAGTGGAAGTTAGGGTTAGACCATCCCTTTGCAAACGGTCTTGTGTAACAGCCAAGTCTTTTGACTTTGGTCTTCATTCTCTCTCCATTTCCCTCCCACTCCCTTGTGTTATGATTTGGTTATTACTTGCTTGTTACCATTACTGCTTGCTCATTGTTGCTGTGATATGTGTTCCCCCTTCCCCTTCACCCCACTCTTGCATACCCTCTCCTCCCTTCCCCACCTTTCCTTCACTTTCCTCTTCTTGCGAAGCATTGAGCAGAGACATTCCGGAGGCCACGGGCTTGTGACACCCACGAACGGGAGCATGACGGAGGCGATTGTCGATTTATGGCTAGCGGTTGGAGGCCTTGAGCACCTCCACGGCGTAGCATCTCATCCCCCACGACACATTATCTCGAAGGTCTCACAAGTTAACATTTTTGGTGCCGCTTCGGGGGATTTGGTGCACATTTTTCTTCATTATCATTCTTCCTTCGATAAACCCATTGCCTAGCTCCGAAAGGAGCTAGTAGTGAAGGCGTAGAGAGAGAAAGAGAGGGGTTGGATAGATTTTTTAGCTTTTTTATGAGGTTTTCCGCGATAGAGTTTTAGTTTAAAATCGGGCATAAAGTAGTGCATTAGCATAGCAAAGCTGCTAGTGAAAAGAAACACTGGGAAAAACCCACAAAAACTCCACTTTTTATCTTTTCTTCGATGGAAAATAGGCATAGGAATAGACGAAAATCTCAAAAAATTCCATTCACTCACTTTTTCTTGTTTTTTACTTATTTTTTCAACGTACACACATAGATTAGCTCTCCCCCCACACCTGCGACGCATAACAAAACGGGGAAAAACTCAAAAACACGCCAAAAAATGGACAAAATCGCTCAGGCGATAGATAAATAACCAAAAGCTTTCCTATTAGGAACAAGATCCACATGCAGATCTCGACAGATCCATGCGTAGATCTGCACACTTCCATGCACATATCTCAGGCTAAGATCCACGTGCATATCCCTCAACTTCCATGCACGGATCTCGAAAGATCCCTACGTGGATCTCCAGATTTCCTTCCCAGACCATTTGAAAGTTCCACGCATAGATCTCGAGGCAGTTCCACACACGGATCTCACAAGATCCACATGCAAATCTGTTGACACGTGTCAGATGCAGTAATTAGCATTTAATATTATTTTTCGATGCATGAGATCTATGCACAGATCTGGGAGTCAATGTGGAACTCAAGTAGAGTCCCCCAGTTCCCCACCCGGATTTTTCACCGAGTTTCATGTGCGGAACTTGCCATTTCCCCCTGTGGATTTGACCAGATCCACGCGTGGAACTAAGATCTATGCGCGGATCTGGCCCGAGGATCTCAAACAGAGATTGTTTTTGTGTTTTTTTCTAATTTTTTTCCATTTCTTGTTTACTTATTTTGACAGTGATTTTACTGATGATTCGAGCTCCGATTCCCATACACATGTCGCTATGCGGGGTTTTGCCTAGCCTATCCAGCTGCAGTCTTACATGCGACTGACCCCCAGAGTCTCTTTGAGCTTCCTCCAAGGAGCTCATTCTGCGTCAAACCTCTGGCAATTTTTTTCAGTTTCACAAACACTTAAACAAAAGCACCAAGCTCCCCTAGAGGGTTAAAGAGGACTTAGTCCTCTCGTATCCTGGACCCCAGCACTCCACTCGCCACATGCGATTGAGGTCAAGATGACTTATAGGACCAGATTCACAAGACAAAGCAAGTGCGTCAATCACCACAAGCTTATCTAGTCATACCTCAAGCTTCGCCGCACATACCATAGGCAGCTCACAACTCAACTCATACCCCGAGTTTGAGTCATACCCAAGAAGGTGGACCAATACAAGTGAAAGCTCTCAATTAGTGAAATCTATGAGCTTTGCCACTGACATGGAGCCCGGGTCACAGAGCCAACATGAACTCCAATGGCCCCAACGTCACCCACCCCGTCACATAGTAGCATGTTTGGATGGATAGGCAACATGTTCTGACGAGGGCCAAGAGGAACTGAAACTAGGGCCCCCACGCTAGAGTTTGTAAATGCTTTTGCAACCTCAATGAGACCAGACCTTGTAGAGGTGGTGCAACCACCGACTGATCATCCTACTTACATGGTGGCTCTACAAAGAGAGTAAGAGGCTGAGGAGGTGCAAGAAACACAAGACATGGCCTACGAACCCCACTTACTAGCATTTGACCCTACGACTGAGTACAATAGAACAAGAGCTCTCTTCGGCATGTACCAGCCAGTTGCACCTCCTAGCGAGGATACCTCATGGGACCCTCCACCCAAATGGACACCAGGGGCACCCATACCCCGCTTTAGCACATTGGGAAAACAACCCAATCCATGGAGTGCATACATCCCCCCAAGCCAAAACTTAGGAGATTACGAGGACGGTACGCAGTATCGGGGAACTTACTACCAGGGTACTCATTTTCCTATAGTTTCCATGGGCCCAACCTAGGGGTGGAGAATCCCTTACCAACCTCCACCATATTCAGAACCATTCCTGAGGGAGATTCCAGAGGAAAATTAGGATAATGAAACTCAATCCCAATCAGCGGGGTTGAGAGTTCCAATCCCTCCTCCAACAGTTGTCCCCACATTGATTAGAGATCAAGGACCCACATCGGTCCGTGTACGAGGGACAACTGCTAGTGGTTCGAGTCTTGGGACAACAGCTCCGACGTACATCCCAGTGGGACCAAGGCTCCCACCAATTACTTGATACCCGAACCAGGTAGATCAAGGCCCACGGTCGATGTGTACATCGATACCACTGCGCATGCTAGTACCCCCACCCACAAGACCAATAGGAGGTGTTCCACCACCTCAGGGGTACGGTCACCTAGGACATGGGGATCCATCAGCATCTTATGGGCCCCCATCCATATACTATCCACCATACTACCCATACTCCCCACTAGCCACAAAATTGCCAGTTTTCATAAGAGCTTTAGAGGCTCTTGAAAGGGTGGTAGAAGCTTTAGGTTGGGAAGAAGTTCCCCATCCCCACAAAGATCCTGTCCATGAAGTTAGTCCGCATAATGTTGCAAAGCTAGTACGAAAGTACTCAGGGCAAGGTGATCCAATCTTCCATCTAGAGCAATTAGAGCAAGTATGTATGACCTTTGGAGATCTTAATGATCTTACCAAGGTTGGGGCATTTGGGCTCACCATGGAAAGCAAAGCAGGATGCTGGTTCATAGCCCTTAGCCCTGCCGAGCTAAGAGCTTTCATTGTGGGATTCTCCCCAAGAGGTCACAAGTGGAGCCCAATCACATAGCTGTATGAAGTCAAGGAGACACTAGGGGAAAGCATGCGGGACTATATTGCAAGGATAAAACATCTTAATTCCCATTGCAAGCTAGATGAGAGGTTGAGTGATCGTAGTGCCCAAGATAGGAATGGAGGAAAATATGTCCTTCTATGGCTTTGATGAGCCACAATTGCAAGGAATAAACTAAGTAGAAGGGCTCAGGGACATAGTAGATCTAACCACCTTCTTGTCCACTAAGGTGAAGATGCCCATATCCACATTGTTGCAAGGATGTCCGACCCTTTGGAGAGACCTTTCTGATTGGATGAACGGGAGGGTTCTTGCACCAAAAACCCAGGGCCAGGCCAAGCAATCTCGAGAGCCAACCCCATCATTTCACAACAATGGTACCCAATCAAAAGGGGGACCTCTCCCTAAGGTACCATTAAACAAGTTAGGTCACTACTTTGAGGGTGACGACACTACCGCTGTGATACCTATCTCGTACCATAACCACAAAGCTAGGGCAATATTAGATGGAGGGACAAGAGTAAGCCTTATTACCAAGTGATGTTGGGAAGCCTAGGGAAAGCCAAAAAGAGGCCAAAAATCCAACCAACCAACCTACTAGTGAAGCTAGCAGATGGGGCGATGGCAAAGCCACTAGGCACGGTGAAAGATATATGCATTACCACCTTTCGCATGTCCTTTAGGCATTTGTCCGTCCTTATGGACTTCCAAAAGCAAGTGGATTCCTTTGATATCATCTTAAGATGCCTGTTCATGCGACTCTCCCGACTAGTCCACTAACTACATTTATCTAAAGCAGGGAGAGAAAGCCATAGAGGTAGACCTAACCAAATGGAAATCCCACCCCATAAGTGGCGGTCTATTTGTAGATGGGTCATCTACCACCAAGAGAATTGCTTGCTTAAACACGGCCCATCCTTACATGGGTATAGGAAGTAGAGAGGCTAGAGATCCAAGATATGCACCGCTTCCAGAGCCAAAAGACTCTAAGAACTGGATGCATTTTTTAGTTGTTCTCAACCTCCCACTAGGCCAAGGCACACAGAGGTTGACCATAGAGGAAGAAATGTCCAATGCCACCACCACCTTTGTGAACATGATACGAGTAGTGGATCCATCTTCAGAAACAATCACGGTCAAATTGGATTTTGAGTGGCTTGACTATGTTGAAACCACTCATGCCCACCACAAGTTCACTCCAGAATGGTGTTCTTGCTTGAGTAGCATCATGACACCTATCAACTAGATGAAAAACATCATGGGAGATGAACCCAAGAAGAGTTGCAAGCAAAAGGCCCAAGAGTCCAAGAAGACGGAAAAGCTTGAGACTCTAGAAAAGATGAAGGTGTTGAATCTTGAGGAAGTGGAGAAAGAAGACCTCCAAAAGGTCCCCTCCCACTATAAATCCTATACCATCCAATATCGGCCTATCGCCTTCGAGAAAGTGTAGAGAGAGGCAGGCTCAGTAGAGAAAAGCCCCTATGATGGACCTGCAGAAGTAAAAGAAGTCAACTTGGCAGACGAAGGACAAGACCTTCAACCGGTCTACATTGCCACGGACTTCAATGAGAAGAACAAGGCAGAGCTTATAGCTCTCCTCAAGGAGTTCAAGGACAGCTTCTCTTGGAATTATACTGACATGAAGGGAGTGCCTCTCAATGTCATTAATCATACCATACCCTTCATTGAGAATGTACGACTTGCCCAGCAGCATCCTTACACAATGAATCCCAAGTACATGAAGATAGTCAAATAGGACCTTCAAAAGCTCATTGACATAGGATTCATCTATCCCATAGAGCACACTATTGGGTATCGCAAATCGTGATTGTCATGAAAAATAATGGCAAGATAAGGGTGTGTGTTGACCTCAAGAAGGTCAATGTAGCAACAAGGAGAGATCATTACCCCTTGCCTTTCAATAAACATGTGCTCGAAAGAGTAGCAGGCAAGGAAGCTTTTAGCTTCCTTGATGGCTTCTTCGGATATAACCAAGTACTAATAGACCCCCTTGACCAACATAAGACAACATTCATTACAAAATGTGGGGTATATGGATATAGGGTTATTCCCTTCAGCTTGACAAATGCCCCATCCACGTTCCAACGACTGATGAGCACAACTTTCAAAGATCATCTAATAGACTTCCTTGAAGTCTTTTTGGATGATCTATGTGTGTTAATTCCAATTGGGAGGAACACCTCAAGTGCTTAAGAAAGGTGTTTGAAAAATGCCATTTCTATCACATATCGCTTAACCCGCTAAAGTGTTAATCCTGGGTAAAGCATTGAGTCATTCTTGGACACATAGTGTCCAAGAACGGGATCTCCATGGATGAAGGAAAGATCTAGGTCATAGCCAAATTACCCCCCCAACTAATGCTAAAGGTGTCCAAAGATTCATGGGACACAATGACTATTATAGGAGATTTGATCTTGGATTATGCCAAGCTAGCACAAGCCTTGTGCAGTCCATTTCCAATGGACAAAGGAGTGCCAGTATTCCTATGACAAACTAAGGACCACCCTTGTCTCAGCACCAATCCTGAAGACCCCTCAGTGGGATGTGATCTTTCATGTTCACATAGATGCCTAGGCATTTGCTATAGGATGCATGCTGGCACAACCGAGAGCACATAATCTTGATTATTCGATCACGTTTTCCAGTCGGCAATTGAATGAAGCATAGGTCAATTACATGACCAGAGAGCGAGAAGGATTGGCCATGGTGTATGCGGTGTGCAAGGTCTGCCATACCTCTTGGCCAACAAATTTGTGTTCTTTGTGGATCACTTGAGGGGGTCACTACTCATAAAACCCACATAGCACGTGCAAGCGAGCATGTATTAAAAATACCCCTATTCTTGCATTTTTACATTTTCTTATGTATTTGATTAACCCCCTCTTGCATGTATACGTTTATCAATCTTAAAATTTAGACACCCCTCCATAAATCTACACATATAAATTACATTAACTATTTTAATAATCCCCTCTTGCATGTAAATGGCATGTTTGTCCCCATAACCCTCCGTTAACTAAGGTGCTATGTTACATGTTTATGAGTGACCCCGTCGGGGTGGATCATCAGGCCTTGCTTTATCTAGTGAACAAACCATGCTTGACAGGATGCATTACGAGGTGGATGCTCATCCTCCTAGAGTTTGACTTCACTATTATAGTGTGAAAAGGGTCACAACATGTCCTAGCCAACCACTTGTCATGAGTACCTAATGGAGAACCACCCACGAGAGTTGATGATGATCTTCTCGATGCCCCCCTCTTTCAACTAGACTCGGTGCTAGAATGGATAGAAGACATCAGCCATTACCTCGCCAATGGACTCACAGAGGATCAACTGCTAAACAAAGAGAGGGCTCGCAAACTTTTAAAGGATGCAGCCTCGTATTAGCTAACAGTTGTGGGAGATAGGATGAGGCACACAAATGAAGAGGTCCATGGGATAATACCACAAGAACCTATCTCCCTAGGCAAAAAGCCTACATACGAAGGTCACGCAGAGAACACATGGAGGATAGCCCCACAAGAACCTATCCCCTGGACCAAGAGACCCAAGGGACAGCCTCACACTATCCCCTTGAGTTAAAGGATGACATGTACAAGTACCAACAAAGAGGCCCAAGGGACAACCCCACAAGAACCTATCCCCTTGAGTAAAAGGACGACATGCACCAGTACCAAGGAAGAGGTTCTAGGGATAGCCACACAAGAACCTATCCCCTAGAATGAAAAGAATGTCAGCTACACTCGTCATGAAGAGGCCCAAGGGATAGCAACACAAGAACCTATCCCCTTGGACAAAAAGATGCATTGAGCAACCCCGTCCATCTCAGAATATTCAGACAATGGGGAAGTTACACAAGAACCTTCCTCATTCTTTCTAGAGCTTCTTGCTATCAAGAAAAACCCCCACAAGTGGTCACACAAGAACCCACTTGGGTACCCCTCATGACAGGCCCACAAGACACAACATGGAGTATCCAGGCAGTTACACAAGAACCCATCTCACAAGGGATGGCATCACAAGAACCTGCTTTGGATTGAAGCTAGACATCCATCGATTCAAAGCCGGCCCGCGGATGACAACACACCTGCTCGAAGAACCACAAGAACCCACCTCGCAAGGGATGGAACCACAAGAACCTTTGCAATAGACTGTACCCATAAGGCTACCTCTTGATGGTACCCACACACTCGTCAGTAAACACAAGGACAAGGTCAGGGCAAAGGTACAATAGTGCTCCACATGGTTCACCAAAGTGCTACAAGCCCGCCACTCACACAAGTAAGGGACTCGTCATTGTAGCATAGTGGTGAGTATTGTGCAATTTCACGCAATTCTAGCACATAAGGCCACGTATCATGCATTGCGGCATGCACTGATGAAGAGACCATAGTGGAAGCAACACAAGAACCTCACCCCTATGGTAAAAAGACAACAAACGGCACTAAAGAGACCAAGGGGGTAGTCACATCCATGGTAAAAGGAATATGGATGGGCAGGTGGCTCGAGGAACCCGAGCTGAAGAGACCGAGGGGGTAGCGCACACAAGAACCTCGTCCCTTGGGTGAAAAGATGCACTGTCGACACAATCGGCCCCTAGGACACCCCCCAGCCCTTGTCAATTTTTTTTGGACAAATTCGAAAGCTAAGCAAAACAGGCCATCTGCCAGAAATTGCAACAAGTCAACGGGGAACAACAGATCCACGTGTGGATCTCAGGTAAAATCCTTGCATAGATCTCGCGAGATCCACGTGTGGATCTCCAACTTGCAGGCGCGGATCTTGCCCAAATCCCTGTGCGCATCTCACACAAATCCTTGTGCGGATTTGCAAAGTCAACGCGGATCTCCTCTTGGTGAACACAGAACTCCCGATCAGGTCAACGAGAAAGTGGCTGATCAAATGGGGATATGCTTAGTTAAAGTCAACGTGGATCTTGAACAGTTAATGGGGAAGACTCTTTGACCAAAAGTCAATGGGGATGACTGAAAAGTCAACACAAATGATCAAAAAGTCGATGTGAAACTCATCTCAGTCAATAGGGAAGTCAGGATCAAGCTGTAGATCCACGCTTGGATCTATCCACATGCGGATCTTGACAGATCCACGTGCGGATCTATTCACGCGTGGATCTATCAACGTGAAACTCATCTCGGTCAATAGGGAAGTCAGGATCAAGTTGCAGATCCACGCGTGGATCTATCCACGTGCGGATCTTGACAGATCCATGCATTAGATCCACGCGCAGATCTTGCGAGATCCACGCATAGATCTCAGGCTTACTCTATAAAAAGCCCAACTTGTTGCTGGAAAAAGCACCAAAAGTACCGGAGCTCTGCCAATTTTTTTCCAAAAAAACCTTCACAATAACCCCCAAAACCACCTACCAGTGCCAATGGATCTGTCCACTGGTGCTGCCCACGAAGCCGAGCTCACGGTGGAAGAAATCGACTGAATCCTGTTTGAAGACGATGAACAATTGGAAATCTCACCCCCAATCACCCAAACAGCAAGCACCGAAACCCACCCCCAACCCAAGATAACCCCCACAAGCACTTTTCCGACCCCATGATAGAGGTAGCAGGCTCGCATGTGTCACATGCGACACGATTGCTCAAAGACATCCCTGAGCTACACACAGAGCATTTCGCCAACAAGACTAGCTGCAAACAAATAAGGCATCTTATTGGTGCCAATATCCATTCCTTATCTCTAATAGAATTGTTGCACGTGCACACACAGGCATGCACGCACACACCCACGCACATGCACATGCATGCATGCACACACACACATGCACACACACATGCACGCACACATGCACGCACACATGAAAACCCTTCTTAACTATTGGTACTACTATGCATTTGCTCCCTACCTTACCTTCTCTTCCTAAAAACTTCCCTACCTAATCCAAACTCTAGCTTTAATTGGTTTTTAGACTTACATACCCTTGGAAAGCATAGCGTTTAACTTCCCTTGCATTTGCTCCCTCCACATCATGACTTTTGAAGACATGCACAAAACTCGAGAAAATAGTGTGAATGTACTATTGACTCTAGAATCTTCACTTCCACCACATGATGACTTTTAAAAACATGCATGAGATGGGGTTTTTGCAATCGTACTACATATTTTACTACATCAACCACAAGCTTTTCCCTCGTTCATCCCATCAAATGGGGGTTCATGTCAATCACTTTGTATAATAGTGTGGGTTGCATATGCGAGAATGCATCATTCATTTGTAAATCTGAAAAATCAATTGAAATGAGTGAGATTAGATAAGCCCCATATCTTGTATCTTGTTCTACCCATCGATTGGTGAGCATTGACATGCCTTCTCAACTTATGATTGGTTGCATGAGGATTGCACACCCTCATCGACACTACTCTAAGCTCCCCATTTGATAGTTATGAGAGGTAGATAAACCTTGTAACAAAACCTTTCAAGGAAAAACATCCAACTACTATGAACTATTCCCACAATGGCAACCTCATCCACTATGTGTACAAGCAAATACACTTGGATGGTCATAATGCTTGAGGGAACATTTTTTTCAAGGAAACACACTGCCTCAATGGATTCCATTTTAGCTGGCTCGATGCCTGATAACCAAGTCTCCTTTCAAGAGATCCATCTTTTTCACATTTTCATCCAAAACATTAAAAAATCTCATACATGAAATGGAGACTAAGAGACATTGCGTAATATGGACATCAAGGAACATTATTCCAAAATTGATGTCATAACTCACAATGCCATCGATTGTTTAGATTTCTTTTGTGATTTCTTCGATAGGAATCCTTTTCTTATAGTTGGGAGGATGACATACATGCATGATCAAAAGTGAGTTACATCATTGTAAACACTATTGCATATAAAGTGGGTAACATTGCGCACAAACGAGAACTAAATGGAATATTCCTTTTGAAAGCGAAAATTTGAGACTTTCTAAGTCAATTTGCACAGTATCATCATGAAAAAAAAGAACTAAAAAAGAAGCCTAAATTTTAGAGTATTTTTCATAGCAATTTTGAAAATGTTTGATATTAGTGTAATTTTAAAAAGTGAGGCAATACTTTTTTACAATGATATTCAAAAAAAGAATATTTTTGACATAGCTACAAGACCAAAAAGTAGACATGCATTCTCTCTCTCTACAAGTGCATCTTTGTCAATATCAACACCTACAGCTTCGTCATGATCAAGGTCATTATCATGATTTGATGATGATTCTGAAGTGGATGACCCATCCTCCTTGGCACTATCAACAACAACAATCTCATCATCCTTGTGAATACCTAATGCTTCTTGCATTTGCAACCATATCATTGTAGAGGCAGATCCAACAAGATGTGTGGTAGGAAGACTCTATAAGTTAAATGTTGTAAAACAATTTACATTCAATAACATAATGTAGAGAGATATACATATTGTAAAGAGATATGCACGGATTTGAAATCCTTAACCTCTTTTTCACCTTTTTTGACACATGTCTCTCAATCACATGGAGGAACTTTACTTTTGCAACATAATGTAAAGAGATATACATGGATCTAAAATCATTAAAATCTTGTCCAACTTTTTTGACACGCGTCACTTAGTCACATGGAGGCACTCAAGCTCTCCATTATATATTTTGCCCTCTCTTGGGTAGTTTCCCTCTCTTGGGCAGTTGTAGTTGCACTCATCAGAAGCATCTCCTCCTCCCCATTGTCTACTTCTTTGCCCCTTCACATTCTTACCACACCACCTCTCGTCTCTGTCGAGCCCCTACATGTTTGCCATCCCTCAAAGCCTTCTCCATCTACCACTTTCCTCATTACATGGCAGCTGAAGATAAACAATACTTGGAGGCTTTGTTACCCTAATACCACAAAATAATGGAGCGTCAAGTTGATCTTATTGTTTTGCCAAGAGCACACCTTGTTCCAAGTTTGGCAAGTCACATTGATATTGATCTTGATGATGAGGACATACCTGAGGTTGAGGTTTTGAGGACATGTTGTCCAAGATCAAGGACAAGGGACACATAGTGACTCCCAGAGCCATTGCCTCCGAGACCCCTAACGCTGAGAACACCCCTACCCAAGAGAAGCAATCAAAGTGAGCCTTGGTCAGCCATGTGACAAGCTGTCCAAATCTCTCTTATTGGAGGGCTCAGTAAAAATTGAAGTCATATATTCCCTCGGGTATCATAGGAAGGATTAAGCTATTAGCTCCCTGTTGGTGTTTTTGTCGTGATCTTGGTTAAGATCATGTTGTAAATTTTCCTCCTCTATTAATTTAACTCCTTTCATTGCAAAAAAAAAAAAAGAGTAGCAATCAATGTGCTTTATTGCATTTTATTGGTGCCAACACAGAAATCCGATTTTATTGTGACAAATTAGATTTTAAAAAGTTTTGTTGTGACAAATCGGATTTTATTGCTAAATCCGGATTTGCACAAGTTGGATTGTATTGATGCCTACATGCTAATCTGATATCCCGGGGATCAGATTAGCATGCTTTTAGTGGTAAAAGCATGCTAATCTGATCCCCAAGATCATATTAGCATGCATGCATCAATAAAATCTGACTTGTTCCAAAGCTCTCTAAACCCAGGTTTTGGAATTTTGTGAAAGAGTCGGCTGTGTGGGTGGAATTTCCAAAGTTTTCTTTAGTTCTTCACCCTTTCTTGGGAAAAATTGCTACTACTTTAAGGGAAGTCAAGGCATTGGAGAGTGACACATTTCGTACTATGTGGCCTTACCCATAAGGTTACTACCTACCGTTATCCATAAGCTTGCATTATGGTAGATGCTAATGCATCGATTCTGTCCTCTGTTCATATTTCTCTTGAAGTTGGATTTATGTTATGATCAACTAGTGGTATTTTAAAACATCCCCAACCTATGATTCTCCTTTGAAGAAAAAGGTCACTTCGCTAGGAATCGCCCTAGGAAGCAAAGTGAGGAGGTTGCTAAGAATGATAAGAGTGAGGACATAAGCAAGAAGGAGTAATCGGATCCAAGCAAGGGAGCCAAAGTTCAATCACAGGAAAAATGCCTTGCTCAAGGATAAAAAGGGACTCAATCCAGCCGACCAAGTACTTATCGGATGGGTGTGCCTCTTTGAGAACATTTCAATACCACCTAGGTTAAGGCGTAGGAAAAGTATTGTGCCCATCAGATATGCTTTGCATGGTCGATCGAGCATTAAATACCATTTTTGCCTTAGTGTCATGCATATTTGTAAAAAAACACGCTGCTAGGTGTGTTATCCGATCAAGTACTTATGCGATGGGAATGCCACTTTGCATGTAATTCAATTCCACCTATTTGAAGATGTGTGCAAAGTATTGTGCCCATCGGATATGCTTTGCATTGTGGATCAAGCATAAAACACCATTTTTGCCTTAGTATAATGCACAACTATAAAAAGACACAGTCCTAGGTGTGTTATTCAAACAAGTACTTATCAGATGGGGGCTCCAGTTTGCATGCAAGTATCTTTCAACTAGGTTGAGGTGCATGCAAAGTATTGTGACCATTGGATATGCTTTGCATGGTCGATCACGCATTATACACCGTTTTTCCCCTAGTGATATGCACATCCACAAAAAAACACGCCCTTAGGTGTGTTATCTGACCATGTACTTATCGAAAGGGTGTGCCTGTTTGAGAACATGTCAATGCCACCTAGGTTGAGGGGTAGGAAAAGTATTGTGCCCATTGGATATGCTTTGCATGGTCGATCGAGCATTAAATACCATTTTGCCTTGGTGTCATGCACATCGGTAAAAAAACACGTTGCTAGGTATGTTATCCGATCAAGTACTTATGGGATGGACATGCCACTTTGCATGTATGTCAATTCCACGTAGTTTAAGGTTTTTGCAAAGTATTATGCCCATCAGATATGCTTTGCATTGTCGATCAAGCATAAAACACCATTTTTGCTCTAGTGTAATGCACAACCATAAAAAAACACGATCCTAGGTGTGTTATTCAAACAAGTACTTATCGGATGGGGGATCCACTTTGCATGCAAGTATCTTTCAACTAGGTTGAGGTGTGTGCAAATTATTGTAACCATTAGATATGCTTTGCATGGTCGATCACGCATTGTACACCGTTTTTCCCCTAGTGATATGCACATCCGTAAAAAAACACGCCCTTAGGTGTGTTATCCAACCAAGTACTTATCTAATGGGTGTGCCTTTTTCCAAACAAGTCAATACCACCTAGGTTGAGGTGCAAGTAAAGTATTATGCCGATCGGATATGCATTGCATGGTTGATTGAGCATTAAATACCGTTTCTGCCGTAGTGTCAGCACATTTGTAAAAAAACACGGTCCTAGGTGTGTTATCGGATCAAGTACTTATCTAGCCGACATGCCACTTTTCATGCAACTCAATAACACCTAGGTTGAGGTGGGTGCAAAGTATTGTGCCCATCAGATGTACTTTGCCTGGTATATCACGTATTAAACTCCGCTTGTGCCTCAATGTCATGCACAACCATAAAAAAACACGCTTTTAGGTGTGTTATCCGACCAACTTCTTATCAGATTGGTGTACCACTTTGCATGCAATGCAATACCACAATTGTTGAGACTCATGCAAAGTATTGTGCCCATCAGATATGCTTTTCATTGTCGAACAAGCATTAAACACCGTTTTGGCCTTAGTGTCATGCACAACCATCAAAAACGCGGTCCTAGATATGTTATTCGACTAAGTACTTATGGGATGGGCACGCCACTTTGCATGTAAGTCAATAATACCTAGGTTGACATGTGTGCAAAGTATTGTAATGATCGGATATGTGTTGCATTGTCGATCAAGCATAAAACAACGTTTTTGCCTTAGTGTCATGGACAACAACCAATAAAAAACATGGTCCTAGGTGTGATATTCTAAAAAGTACTTGTCAGATGGGGGAGCCACTTTGCAAGAAAGTCAATTTCAACTAGATTGATGTGAGTGCACAGTATTGTGTCTATCGGTTATGCTTTGCATGGGGGATCACACATTATACACCGTTTTCCCCCTAGTGTTATGCACATTCGTCAAAGAACACGCTCTTAGGTGTATTATCATACCAAGTACTTATTGAATGGGCGTTCCACTTTGCATGGAACACCATACCACCGCTTTTGAGGCACGTGCAAAGTATTGTGCCCATCAGATATGCTTTGCATGGTAGATTGAGTATTAAATACCATTTTTGCCTTGGTGTCATGTAGAACCGTCAAAAAACACGATCCTAGGTGTATTTTTTAAACAAGTACTTATCGGATGGGGATGCCACTTTGCACACAAGTCAATACTGCCTAGGTTGAGGAACGTGCAAAGTCTTGTGTCCATTGGATATGCTTTGCATAGTTGATCACACACTATACACCATTTTGTTCCTAGTGTTATGCACAATCGTTATAAAATATGTTTGCAGGTGTGTTATCCGAATAAGTACTTATGAAATGGGTGCACCACTTTGTATGCAAGTCAATACAACCTAGTTTGAGGTGTGTACAAAGCTTTGTGTGCATCGGAGAAATGTAGATGTGATAATATTAGCAAATTCTCGGTATGTGTATATGTGTGTGTGTGTGGCAAACAATTTTGATACAACAAAGTAAACACCTAGTGCACAAATTATGCACTTCATACCTTGAGTATTGTGTCAAAATAAAAGCTGAAATAAGCTTGTTGATGAGGATAAATACGCCCTTGAATAAAAGCACAGTTGTTGTATGACCACAATAGGATCGCTTTGACACTTGTGATTTTGCCCACATGTAAGTTTGCAAAATCATATAATGATATATTAATAGTTTGCAAATGTGTATAGCAAGTGAGTAATGGGAAGTGGAAGTGGGAGTGAGGAGGGAGGAGTGGAATGGGAGAGGGGAAGTAATAGGGGTGTATGATAATAAGTTTAAAAAATAGTATAATAATATATTAATAGTTTGTAAATGGCAAGTGAGTAATGGGAAGTGGAAGTGAAAGTGGGGAGGGAAGAATGGAATGGGAGAGGGGGAGGTAATAGGGAAGTAGGATAATAAGGGAGTGAAATGAGTGAGGGGAGTTAATAGGGGATGAAAAAGAGGAGGGTGAGATGCGGAAATATGGGATTTTGGGAAATGGGAGGAGTATGGGACGTGGTGGAAATGTGGGATGGGAGTGGTGGCAATGGGGGAGGAAGAAGAAATGGATGGGGGGAGGGCCAATGGAAGATTGGGATGAGGGATGGGGGTCCAATGGGAGAGGGGGAGTAATGGGAGCCAATGGGAGAGGGGAGGAATGGAAAGCCAATAGGAGAGAGGGGAGGAATGGAAAGCCAATCGGAGAGGAGGAGGAAAACCTAATTTTTCTTATATATAGTCTTCCTTCTTCATTCATTCTCCCCTCATTTCATTCATTGAAGCAAGGAAGCAAGAAAGCAAGGATGAGCAAGAAAGCAAGGAAGGAAGAGCAAGAAAGCAAGAAAGAGCAAACTTACAAACTTTTTCTAGGTACTTGTAAAATTTTTTGATTAATTCTTTATCTAGATTTTTTTTTTAAATTTTGAAGAGAGAGAAAGAAAGAAAGAGAGAGAGGAACTAGAGAGGGAGAGAAAGTTTAGAGAGAAGGAGAGAAGCCTTGGAGGCTGCGGCCTCCAAGAGGAAGAGAGAAGTGGAGGGGGATGAGAGGCAGGAAAGGAGGGAGGGAGGAGTGACAGAAGAGGGGAGGGACGGAGGAAGAGGGACGGAGGGACGAAGAGAGGGAGGGAGGGAGGAGCGGAGGTAGGGAGGGGGGGGAGGCGGGGTAGGGGGCGGCGAGCCGGGGTAGGGGGAGACTGGAGGGAGCGGGGATAGGGAGGGGCGGAGGCGGGGTAGGGGGTGGCGAGCGGGGGTAGGGGGAGGTTGGAGGGAGGAGCGGGGTAGGGGGTGGCTGGGTAGGGGGGAGAGGGAGGACCGGGGGTAGGGAGGGGGGGGAGGCGGGATAGGGGGCGGCGTAGGGAGCGGGGGTAGGAGGAGGCAGGAAGGCGGGGTAGGGAGCGGGGGTAGGGGGAGGTAGGAGGGGGGAGCAGGTGCGTAGGAGGAGGCAAGAGGCAGGAGGGAAGGGGAGGCGAGAGGCGGGAGGGGGGGTCTTGGCGGCCACGCCACGACCACCAGGGGGAGGCGAGAGGGAGGGGAGGGGGGGTAGAGGGTCCTGGTGGCCCCGGCCGCCAGGGGGAGGCAAGAGGGAGGGGAGGGAGGGGAGGGAGAGAGAGAGGAGGGAGGGGAGGGAGCGGGGGGTGGCGGGGCAGGGGGGAGCAGGGGCGACAGGGTAGGGGGAGGCGAGAGGCGGGAGAGGGGGGGAGGCGAGAGGGAGGGAGAGGGGGGGAGGCGAGAGGTTAGTACATGCTACAATGTTGTCACAATGAATGACGACTGCTGCATGTACTGACTGTCCCATATCTGCAAGTAGCTTCCGTAACCAAGCTACCTCACATGCAGCCATAGCTGCACCCCTGTACTCAACCTTTGTGCTCGACAAGGCAACTGTCGGCTGCTTCTTGCTACTCCAACTGATGGCAGCACTCCCAATGGAAAACATAAAACCACTAGTAGATCTCTTGTCTGAGACACTACTAGCGCAGTCAGCATCTTTGTACCCATGTACCTGTAATGCACACCCAACTTCATAAAACAATCCATAATGCAATGTGGACTTCACATACAACAGTATGCATCTAGCCGCATCCACATGTGGCTTCCTCGGTGCCTGCATAAACTGACTCACCAACCCCACAGCATAGCTCAAACCTGGTCTGGTGATAGTCATGTAAATCAAGCTACCTACTATGCGCCTATACATAGTAATATCCTCAAGAAGCTCACATGTCTTTGCACTGAGCTTCACATTCTGCTGCGATGGAACAGAAATAGGCTTACAGCCTGTCATCCCATATTTGGATAGCATGTCCAAGCCATATTTCCTCTACAACCATATCCCACTTGGGGATCTAATAACCTCAATGCCCAAGAAGTAACGCAACTCTCCCAACTCCTTCATCTCAAATTTTTGCTTCAAAGGCAACTTCACTTCATTAATGTCTACATCACTATCACTTGCAATAATCAAGTCGTCAACATAGATGACTACAAGCATTAATGTCTACATCACTATCACCTGTAATAATCAAGTCGTCAACATAGATGACTACAAGCACAATCCCCCTGTCTATCCTTTTCACATAAAGTGAAAAATTTGCATTGGAAATTTGAAATCAAATAGTGACAAGATATTGCCCAATCTTGTCTGACCATTCCCTAGGCACCTGTTTTAAGCCATACAAGGCTTTGCGCAACCTGCATACAAAATCGGGATGTGCATCATCCTCATAACCTTCTAGCTGCATCATATGCACCTCTTCTTGCAAATCACCATACAAGAAAGCATTCTTCACATCCATATGATGCAAAGACCATCCTTTTGCAGTAGCCATATCAATTATTGCTCTCATGGATACCATCCTTGCAACTGGGTTGAAGGTTTCCTCATAATCAATTCCATATGTCTATGCAAAACCCTTGGCAACCAATCTTGCCTTGTACCTACTCACAGACCCATCAGCATTGTGCTTTACTTTGTAAACCCACTTCTAGCCAATAATCTTCTTATCATGAGGCAAAGGCATCAAATCTCAAGTGTGGTTTGCATCCAAGGCAACCATCTCTTCATCCATAACTGCTTCCCAATTTTTATGCCCAGTTGCTTCCTCAAAGCATGCGAGCTCTGGTTCCTCTAGAACCTTGACCGTATAAGCATGGCAATGTGCAGTATACCCATCATATCTCAGCCTATCCTAGATACTTAACACACATGGACCTGCATACAACTGGATCACTTGCAAAAGTCTTTAAAGCATGCCTACTTTTTCTTGCACTAGGTGTAACAATAGAAGGAATCCCAAGATCCTCATCAAGGCTCATTTTAGAGCCACTTGACTCTCCATCAACATGAGAGCTACCAGCTAAAACATCAAACACTGGAGCATGGTCCACCTTTTCTTTTCCCTTACGTGATACCTGCACAACACTATCATGACTGCCATGTGATGATTCGTGGGTCCAACTCCCAATCTTTGTCTAGGATAGGAGCTTCTTTGTCAGTCTCTATTGTTGCTTCATTGGTATTTTTCATGTTACTCTACAAAAGATTGGAAATATTTGGCATAATTGTTTCAAGCATGTTTTTCTAAAGTTTGGGGGGATCCTCTTCAAAAATCCTTGTTAATAGATCCAATTCTAAATTTGGGGCTCCCAAAGGTCCATCTTCATCCACCTGTTCTAGTATAGCCATTGTCTTTCTTGTTTGGGGCGTAGACTGATAAGTCGAATACATACTTCGAATCCCCTACTTCCTTTAGTCGCTACTCAATTTTAGCTTGGCATTTGTGGAATAAGTTTTGGGCATATGTGATGTGTTATTTTTTTATAATAATGGGGTTAGGATACTCATTGAGATCCTTAGCTATTGATGGTTCAATCTCCCTAGGTTTTGCCATTCTTTCTAACATGTGTAGCTAGGATGAAGGATGATTAGTTTCTCCCTATGAAGATTGGCAACTTCTTGATGAGGAAATAGTAGTTGTCCTCTTTAGAACCACTTTGCGTGGTCAGTTTCTTATCACTCACCTCCCTATCATAATAACATTTTTCGTACTCATCAATGGGAGCAAGAGGTGCTAGCTTTATTTTTCTTCTTGTTCCCCTCTTTGCTAGGTGCTTTAGCTCGTAATTGTATAAGCACATATAGGGGGATGTTCATGACCTATCTACATTGTACGCAAAATAAATTGAGACTTTAGCTTGTAATTGTGTAAGCACATACAGGGGGACGGTCATGACCTATCTATGGTGTACGCTCAATAAATTGAGACTTGTAACATAAGGGTTCATGGGGGGTGTTCTTGTTTGCACAAAGGGAAGTCTTTGTAAAAGTGCTCTACACCACACCACATACACAATGGTATTAGGGCTCCTGTGAGTTGTATATTATCAATATTGTACACAAGGGTAGGCAGCCTACTTGAGCATTTCACCATCTTGTGAGGGCCTTTGCAAAGATAACATTTAATGGGGGCTCTCCTCACAATGTTATTAATGTCGTAAATTATTGATGGTGGTGGAGAAGGCATGGACACATTTTGAAATACGAAATGATATGCTCATCTTGAAGAATATCCACACCAATCCAAGTCTCATCTCACGAGTGTAGGTGAGGATTTGTTGAAGCCTCTTTCCTTGCACTTATCTTCATCTGTTAAGTGAGATGATCAAGGAGGTTTCTACTCAAGTGATCCATGTTCATGTTATCGATTGGGGTATTAGAATCAACCTAGGTCCCTCTGGGGCGTGAGACCTGCCATGTTCATGTTATCGATTGGGGTATTAGAATCCTTAGCTTCACTAACCTAGGTCCCTCTGGGGCGTGAGACCTATGTGGGTGTCACTATAGACATTCCTAATGATGCTGAGGATGTATCCTCCATGTCATCTATGTTGATTGCCATATTGGAACATAACTCAAAAGTTGTAGGCTCCCAAATGATCATGCAATTTAGCATTATGGATGCTTAAAAGAAATCTAGGAAGTAATTGAGAATCACTCAACCTTTTTGAGGAATTGCATCTAGAATCAAGATGTTTGTTATACACAACATAGTCCCCCATTGTGTCTTTGTCTCCTTGTTTGATAATTGCAAGCTATATGGTTAGACAAGCAAATTCCATAATGAAAGAGATATTTAGCATATTCCAATTGATTTTCTTTGTAGGGTTCAATGATCAAAACCATTGCCTTGATTTTCCCTCTTGGCATAAGCTAAATGTTGCAATCTTGTTGAGGTCATTGATCTCTCCAAAGGTTCAAAAGTTGCTTGAACCTTTCTGTATTTGGATCACTATCTCCTACAAATTTAATTAGTATCTCAGAGATGTGATGGGGTTTTATCTTGGAGGTATGGTCTCTTCCTATGAGGAGGCTCCCTCAACTAGTTCCTTTCCCATTTCATTGGCTATTTTCCACATCTTCTTTAAGGCTTTGATAATTGTACGAGGTGTTATTGGTTGTGGTCGGACCGTAAGGATAGGGTAGTGGTGGTTGTACACTAGTATTGAGGGTCGTGGTGTGGTTGCAGTTGTGGGTATATACACTCGGGTGGTCTATATGTATGTCCTAGTGGGTACGCATACCTATTGGGCCGGGTCAAGGGCTATGGACTAGAGGTGATGATGATGACATACCATATACCTTTCTTGGATACCTATACATTGGGATCGTCTATGTTAAACCAGATGCGGATCTTGTGGGGAGATATATGGCTTGCAAGGTCCACGAAACAATGTTGCATTTGCATCCAGTGGACCCAATCTATGGCTATGAGGGTGTAATGGTGGTATTGTTGGAGGAATGATCAGCATGGTATCTCCTTTTTGTAGAGTTGATGTCCTTGCAGCAACAACTAGAAGTACAGAGGCTGGTTCAATTTCTAGTATCTCCTCCTCTACCCCTTCTGGTATTGTCCTAGGGGTGAATGCAAATGGGAAAACTTGATGGATCCTTGGGTTGTCCATTTATAAATACACAACCTATTGCGTTGAACATTCTTGATATAACAACCATAACACAGTTAAGGAAAGTTTGTGTTTGATGACTTGATGAGGGTTTCCAACGATTACATCCACCAAATTAGATACGGCAACCAGGTGCAATTGGATAAAAATATAATTGCAATGTTCTCCAAGTTATGAGTACTTGTCTATAATCTTTTTGGTATGTGGATGGGGTTCTCAACATTTTTGGTATCAACTCCACTTTATAGGAATCTATGTGTGCAGTTTGCTAAGAGAACAAGATATCGTGGAACCATGGAAATGTGTATTGCCTTATATGTGAGAAACTGCAGTTCTGGTAAAAATACTTAAGGTGAAATCCCTCATCACTTATTATGGAAGGTGCTTGTGTGGAAGTGATTTGGTAGGCAAGGTCCTTTAGAGTGCCACATGGAAGAGCCTCCCTTTCACTTTCACCCTTTTTTTCAAGAAAAGGGTGAGGGTGAAAGGGAGGCTCTTGACTAATATGTTTGGTGTCCTCACTGGTTTTATTCCTATCATAGACGAAGTTGACTAAATATACCAAGTTGAATTGGTATGTAGTAATCGTGAGATCCTAAGAACATTTGTATCGTGTTGTTGAACAATCCTGCTTTGACTTTAACTCATTTCAAGTTACAGTTGAATTGTACTAAATAGTTGGGATTTGAATTGTAGCCAATTTGATGAGGTTGTGTTGAACATCAATAGAAAGCATTGTCCATCCTTGTCCCCATTGTTGACAATTATCACTTGCCATAGCTATCACAATTCAGTTGTGTTTATCCCTATTGTAGTAAAATATGCAACTTATGATGCTATTCAATGAAAAACATTTTGATGTGACAACCCAATGTTGTATTGAGTACTAGTTGTGCTTTGAACTATACAATAATTTGTTCTTTCAAATGGATAGTAAACATCTTATCTTATAGCTATAATGTACTAAACACTTGGGCTTTCAATTGTGGTTACTTTGATGAGGTTGTGCTGGACATCAACAGAAAGCATTGGTGATCCTTCTCCTCATTATTGACACTCTTCGCTTGCCATTGTTGATAGTCATCACTAAGTTCAACATGAGTGAATTAGTTTGTCATTAGAGGATTTCAAAGATACAGTTGTGACATATTGGCAGTTCTACTTTGAGCTATAGAATATTTTGTTATTACAATTATGTTGTATCAACAGTGAGCACGATTTCAGCTTGTAGTTGGATTGTATTAAAAATTTGAATTTCCATTGTTATTTTACTTTGATCATGACTGTTGACATTGATGAGGAAGTACAAATATAGTTCAACAGTAAGCATCATGTGAACTTACATTTGCATTGTACTAAATAGTGGGGCTTTCAATTGTACATCAGTTCCATGATGTTGTGGTCAACACTAACAAAAAGAAACGATGATCCTTTTGATCATTGCGTAACTTATAGTTTTTGACAATCATAGGTGGTGTAGAACATACACGTGGTTCTATTGAACAGTTCTACTTTCAATTCTTTAGCAATTTATTCTTACAATTATGTTGTATCAACAAGAACCCTCTGTGTCAATTAGGAGATGCAAAAGCAAATGGAGAAATGGAAGGAAATAAATCAAAGAAAAAAATGAGGATGACATTGAAATGAATAGTCTGGTGCACAACTTAATAAGTGTGAAGCAAGTAATTGATCAGGAACATGAGGTCAACTTTGTAGCACCATGTGAAAACCAAAAGCCACTAGCTTTAAATATAGTGAAGAACTAAAATTTCCAACTCTATACTTTGGTTTTGTATACATGGATATCGGAAATGGGAGATAATGCATAAATGATGCAAATTCTCGCAAAACATACCAAATGTTTTTTTCTATTGAATTAAGGTTTTGATACATCAAGTCTGAAATCTATATGCTCAAAATAAATCTTTATGTGCAAAATATGTTAAAAACAACACAAACATTGAAAGAATTTTGTAGTCTAACAAAGGCTACATAGATTTTGAGAATTTGTGAACCTCTCTAAATCACAAGGAAAAATTATGCAAAGAAGCATTTGCAATGATGCGCCAACTTGGTCCACCTACATTCTTTGTGACCTTGTCTTGTGATGAACGATTGTGGGAACCAATTACAACGTGTTTTAAAGAAAATTACAATGCATTAAAAATAACTCCGACAAACAACAAAACACCTGAGATTGTCAAACAATGAATTATACACAACCCTATAGTATGCACACATTAATATGTCCATAACTCGAGCAATTGTTGACTATGTTCTTAAAGAATATACAATCCTAGGAAATGCTTCAAATTATATTTCTTAGTTATAGAGTTTCAAAGCAAAAGAAGCTAGCATGAACATGGATTAATTTGGATAAAATATACTCCCATCTACAGACACACAAACAAATAAGATATTGTTTGTTTCATAGATGAGCATATTACATGTGACAAAGAATTGCTTGATGATAATATGAAAGAAATTAAAATGACTACGCACACATCTACTTGTACAGAAAGGCAAAACAAGAGATGTCAATTTCAATATCCAAAGCCACTACTACATAAAACTATGATAATAAAGTCTTTACAACTCAGTTCCCCACGATAACCTCCCAACCCTGAGTTTAGTTCTCAAATTTGGAGTTTGGAAGTGGAAGAGCACTTCACTAGTGCACAAAGTAACCTAAGGAAACTTCAATAAGGATTAGAGTGCCTAGAAAGGGCCAAGTCTGAACAACTCGAGGATCTTACAAGATCAACATGGGGATCTCAGGAGTTCCCTAAGTTCACCGAGGATCACCCTCTCAAATCCCCTCCTACGTCTAGAAGTGCCCTAGGCCAATTCCTAACACACAAATATCACCCCATGCACCTCTAATGGGAAAAAATACTTGAATCAAGACGTGTACCTCAGGGAATAGCCTCTAACTCACACTTGTCAAGCCATACACTAAGCTTCACTTCACACAGGCTCGGCAACTCGCTAAGGAGTTTATTTCCCAATTTTGGATCTTACACAGAGCATTGGCCCCAGGACAACGACAACTCCCAATCCAAGGAATCTATGAGCTTTGCTACAAATATGGACCCTATAGTACAAGACCCATAGGGAAGGGACTTACAAGACTTAAGTATAGGCCATAGGTTCCCAATGACCCTTGAGGATATGCGTAGGGTAGATGGCCCTATGGCTCCTACACCCCTGCTCAAACCTTGAATGGTGGGTCCACCTAGGACCCTCAGAATGCTCATCCCCATGAGGTAACCATGTCTCCTACAGGGAGTTTTAGGTATCCTCTTGCTCGCATGGGTCTTTCCTCATACTTACCCATTGCCCAACGCATAGTAGATTAGCAAGGTGCTATAGGTTGTGGAGAGTAGGAAGTATTGGAAGGAAAAAGAGTGGCTTTTTTGAGTTTTTTTCCATTTTTTAAGTGTCAAATTGTACAAGTTGTTAGAGAAAGGCATTGCTAAGTTCCTAGTCATGTCCAATAGCAAAAGAAATGTAAAAAAACGTGATTTTGGAGCTGTTTTTAAGGTGTGTGAAGTGACTTGTGCTATCCATTCCATAATGTGACATTCCAAGATGAAAAAAATGTTGTTTTAATTTTAATTTTTGTTAGGAATAGGTAGAGTAGGTAGTGGACTATCATTAGGATAAAAAATAGACACAAAACTTGCATCAAAGTGGCCAAGATCATCATAAAACTGGTTGACATAGTGTCACACACAGGCCCACTTACTCCTCATATGTCAGCACGCTGTTATAAATTTCGCAGTATGTCAATGCTGTTGATTTAAATTCAACACCCTTTCAAACACCTACCTCCAACTGTCCGCCAACTAACATTAAATGCTACCAACTCACCCAATATATTAGTGCGCTGACATAACATTCTCCCCAATTTAGGTCAAAATTGCTCTAATAGCTGGCGAAGGTTGCTAAAACTAAGAAAATTCCAAGAAACCTTCGAGTTCAATCAACACGTTGACTTACCATAAGTCATCGTGCTAACATATCAAATGCATTTGTGAAATAGAAATAGACTCTTACTATCTCTTAGCACCCAGAACAACACCCTAAATCTGACAAACACTGAATTTCCCCCACCCTGCGGACATACCATATATCAGTGCACTGATTTAGGGACCATGATCTAAACAAGATGCACCTCTAGAAATCATCCAAAACACCCCACAAAAGGACAAGCAAACCAAAAATACTCACTTGAGTTACATATCACCCCACCCCGCTAACATGCATTAAGTCGATGACTTTCCCCATCTAGTGAACCTGAGAGCCAAAGTGCCACCTCACCACTCCCCTAGTCCCTCCGAACAATCAAAGGCTGAGCCAATCCACTCATGCCATATAGCTATACAACACCATGCTGACATATCCTAAGTCAATGCACTAACATAACGTTTTCTCATGTACCCCTCGTGACAACCAACCAGGTCCCTCCTTCATCTGGCATCCCTTTAATGTTGAGATTCAAATCGCACATATGCACCTAAGATCCGATAGAGTCCTAAAGAGAGAACCCGAACCTGATGACAATGCTTCAAATAAAATTTTGTCCAGCTATCTACCTAGCTTCGCCTCGACACATAGTTCATACTCAGTCCAAGGACCCTTGCAGGATAACCTATCTAGATCAAAGGATTTAATGAGCATGGACAGTGACAGGACCGCACCTTCCATTCTGAGAGCATCTATGGCTCCAAATTCCAGTAGTGTGGAACCAATCTCCTACAAGATCATTAGCATCATGACTGCTAGAGTCATTCTCAAATATGATGGGAAGATTAGAGGCCAAATTGGTCTTGGTGGAGCAAACTAAATTCATCAATCCATTTTCTCGGCAAGCCGTAATTCTTGAGGAACCACCTGTAACTATGCTTCCTCCAATGTTGGCACCCATGACCAGGAAAGTGACACCAGTGGTGAACTCTGGCCTAGAAGGGAATTCATTAAGGAGTCAGGCAGCTCCTTCTCCATATTGGCTAATGTCACAACTATTCTAGGAGATGTCTAACCATCTAGGACCGAAATTCAACACCCATAATATCATCATGGGAATCAAGAAGAGCAAACCCACAAAGCGGAATTCAGAAGGTTCCCCTCA
This sequence comes from Dipteris shenzhenensis, assembly GCF_047967505.1. Classification (NCBI taxonomy): domain Eukaryota; kingdom Viridiplantae; phylum Streptophyta; class Polypodiopsida; order Gleicheniales; family Dipteridaceae; genus Dipteris; species Dipteris shenzhenensis. The sequence goes on from NC_141617.1 coordinate 55,291,385, forward strand.
ACGACCCACCGGATTTTCCTGGACCTTCCACTTGGAGAGAGGATCCGGTGGAACCTAGAGGACACTCCACCTCACCATAATTTCCTATTTTTGAACCCACCATACAAGGAAGCAGTGGTGTAGACTTGTGGCAGCCCGAGGTGCCAAAGGCGAACCCTAATCATGACACCCGTTTGGAGGGATACCACAGGGAATGCCCTACCAACCGATACTTCACCCTAAGGCCAAAAAGTGGATTACACATGCCAATTCCTAGAAGACCCATGGACCAATCCCTAAGGCCCAATTCCTATTCAAGGACAACACCCATCCCTAGCGGGTCAGGGTCATCCTTCCACAACCAACCCCATGTGGCTAATGAACCCTACCCACAGGTTGCAATTGCACCCCCCTCGAGTGAGATCCACTCATCGATATCCGAGAATCCTATGGCTCAATCCACTATGGCAGATGAGGCCATGAGGACCCTAGTGCAAGAACTTGGAAGGGGGGCCACACTGCTAGTATTGATGGGGAGAGAGCCTCACCTGCCCAGGAGTCGATCGGTGACCATCTCAAAGTTAATCCACTAAATTATTGGGAGAAGGTGACCTAGTGACACACGTGGAAAGGTTCCAACAAATTTGCAATACTTTTGGAGAGATAGGGGACTTGAATGGAAATTCCAATCAATGGTTTAGAGCCTTGACAACCAATGAGAAAATCAATTGGGCCACACTAGAAAGGCATTCATCCAAGTGTTTGCCCCCAATGGACCCAAGTGGAGTCCAATCAATCAACTTTATGAGGTGAAACAAAAGGAAGTAGAATCCCTAAGAGATTATATTGCACGAATCAAATATTTAAATTCCCATTGAGAACCTCATGAGAGATTGAGTGATGCACAATTACTACCTCAGTTCCTGTTGGGATTGCACAATTCCAAACTTCATGACCATTTGTTTGCTATGAATCCCACATTGTTCAAGTTGTGTAGCAAGGCTGTGATCTGGCTACGAGACAACATGATGGAGAGATCCCAAAAGGATAACATATACTCAACTCCATTGGAGATTTTGTTGCCCACCAAATCTTCCACTTCCAAGAATGCTCAAGAGGAAGGAGGCAAGAATAGTGACCTAAACATAGAGGAATTGGCTACCAAGCTCTTGGGCCAACTAGGCCAACACTTAAAGGGAAATCCTCCTAGGATAACATCCAAAATCCACATTTTTTCCCAAGGAGGGATAATGTCTGGTGCTCAATATGCCAAGGTAATCACTCTGCCAATGAGTGCCCTCACCTCAGAGCATGAATTTCATGTTACTATGCTCATTGCAATAAAGGGACCAATAATGAGTCTGACCAATGCTGATATCCAAGGGCAACCCAAGTGGCTACTTACCTCCCAAGGCAACCCCTTGCCTTGATGGCCCCACCAACCAATCTGAGCACAAGAGGGAATCATGTGGTAGGACAACCGATGCAGCCTCAATACTAAGAAATCCACACCTTCATTGCCACCAGTTCTAGGACCTCAACCCCCACCACCTAGAGTTACACTAATGAATCAAGTGGTGATTGAGGGATCAAGGGTAAATGGGATATAATTATAGCGACGATGATTCAAGTCAAACCTCATACCGTAGTCGTTACATCCTGCAAGATGATAAATACATCCTAGTCTACCAAACTGGAGTACCAACCTCATCCAAGGCTAGCAATATGAACTCCACCAACAAAAGACCCTCATTGTAGTGTTACCACTGCGAAGGCCCACACTGGGCTAGTGAGTGTCCCCGCAAGGAAGGGATAGAACAACCTGTGAATTGCTATAGATTCCAAGGTCCTCAAAGGGCTTGAGAAAATTGAGGGAACCAGGGAAACTGTAGGACTACTAGACTTGTTGTCCACTGAAGTTGAAATTCTAATCGCAACACTCCTACAAAGCAAGCCCATCCTTTGGAGGGATTTAATTGACTGGATGAATGGGCATATGGAAGCTCTAGACACCTCGGTCCCAAAAGTAGTTCAACCCGTACATGAGCCCCCAAAATGCCCCCGTACATCTCTTCACAAGTTGGGCCAATACTTCAAAAGCGATGACACAAATTCCATGCTCCCTGTCTCATACCATAATCAAAGGGTTACTACGATCCTAGATGGAGGGGCGGGTGTGAGTTTCATCATGAAGTAGTGTTGGGAAAAATGGGGCAAACCCAAAATTGAGTCAACTTCCTTAGTGGTGAAAGTGGCTAATGTGGTACCACCAAGACAATGGGATTTCTCTGAGATACAAGACGATCACACCTATAGGGTATGGTTTGTAGTGATGGATTTCATCCATCAACTCAACTCATATGAGATCACCTTGGGGACACCATTCATGCATATTGCAGGACTAATCCATGACTGGGGCTCGTATAACATAAACATTTGAAAGGGGGAATAGGTCACCAGAGTCGATTTAAGAACTTGGAAATCCCATCCCATGTATGGACACTCCTTTGCGGCAAGTGAAAGTTGTACTGTTAAGAATGATTAGTTCTCAGGAAACGTCTAAGGGTAAAGGGAAAATAAAGGTTAAATCAAATCTCCACTTCTTGACCCACATTGGAGCATCCAATGCACACTACAAGTTCAATTCCAATTGGGGATCCTGACTTAGCCGAATGACTACTCCTATTGGGACGACCTCTACCAATGATGACCAACCCTGTGATGTTCTCTCGCCCAAGGGTAAGAAAAAAAGACTCTCCAATGGAGAAAGGAGCCATGCACAATCAAAAGACAAGGACAAGTAGGATGGGCTTCATAAGGTACCTCCTCATTATAAAGCTTACATTGTGTAGGACCGCAAGATTATGTTTGAGCAAGCCAAAAGGTCGGCCGACAAAGGAGGAAAGCATGGATTTGATTGCCTTACCAAGGTTAAAGAGGAAAACTTGGCAAAGGAAGGTAAAAACCTAAAGCCCATTTACATTGGCAACAACTTGACTTCGAAAGAGGAGAGGTATTTGATTGTCCTCTTAATTGAATTCAAGGATTGTTTTGCTTGCACCTATAAGACATGAAGAGTGTGCCACTCGAAGTGTTCTAACACACCATTCCCATCAAGGAAGATGCAAGACCCTTCCAACAATATCCTTACCCCATTAATTTGAAGTATTCAACTATTGTCAAGGAGGAAATCTAGAAGCTGATCGACGTAGAATTCATCTATGAGATAGAGCACATGGAGTGGGTTTCCCTAATAGTGATCGTTATGAAGAAAAATAAAAAAATACAGGTGTGCATAGATCTAAAAAAGGTCAATGCAACTCCTGATTGTGATCACTATCCTTCACTAAAGATGTGCTCAAGCGATTAGCAGGAAAGGAAGCCTATAGCTTCCTAGACGGGTTCTCAGGGTACAACCAAGTGTCCATCGCACATGAGGATCAACACAAATAGCATTTGCAACAAAATAGGGAGTACTCGCATATACAATAATGCCTTTTCTCCTTACTAAAGCTCCAACCACATTCCAAATACTTATGAGCACAACATTCTAGGATTACTTGAGAGACTTCTTGGAAGTTTTCCTTGATGACTTGTGCATAAAATCTAAGTGGGATGATCATTTGCAGTAGTTATGTCTCGTGTTTGAGAGATGCCTCTTGTACCAAATTTCTCTCAATACTTTAAAATGCCAATTCTGGGTCAAACACGGAGTCATTCTTGGACACATAGCATCCAAGAACAGATTATCCATAGACTTCAACAAGATCAAACTTACCTAGAGTTACCCGCTTTGATGAACCCAAAGGAAGTACAGAGGTCCGCTTTGATGAACCCAAAGGAAGTACAGAGGTTCATCAAGATAGTAGGAGAGAAGGAAGGAGTCTCACATGCGGCTTTCTCACATACACATGAAGATAGTAGGAGAGAAGGAAGGAGTCTCACATGCGGCTTTCTCACATACACAATGGGGGAATACACACAAAGGTGGAGGCTGAAAACAATTTTCCTCTTCTTAATTGTGAAAGCCAAAAGAACTCTAGTACAAAGAAATAGAAGAATCCTATATATGGGTCTCAAACCAAACTCAGCTAACTAAGATAGCATACTAACTGAGCCACGAACTAAAGTATATAAGGATAGCTGTCATCCAACTATTATTCATGGGCGGTGTACCAACCGCATTTGTAGCTAACAAGTCGGTGACATAATTGCACAACGGTCACCCTGGCATATCACGAGTGGAGCTCGATATCTCAACACTCCCCCTCGAGCTCAATCCCAATTCTTGCACACCAAGCAAGTCTCTGAACTTGCGCAGCTTCTCTGCTCCCAATGCCTTCGTGAATATGTCAGCTACCTGATCCTCTATGCTAACATAAACTAGATCAATAAGACCTAGTAAAATCTTCTCCCGCACATAGTGATAATGCACCTCAATGTGCTTTGTTCTAGCACGATAGACTAGGTTATTTGCCAAGTATATACTACTTATGTTGTCACAATAAATGACAACTGACCCATCTGTAGACTGATGTGTATCATAAAGTAGCTTATGCAACCAAGCTACCTCACATGCAGCCATTGCTTGTACTTAGCCTTTATGCTCGACAAGGCAACTATAAGCTGTTTCTTGCTGCTCTAAGTGACTGCAGCACTTCCAAAAGAGAGCACATATTCACTGGTAGATCATCTATCAAAAATACTACTAGCACAATCAGCATCAGTATATCCATGCAACTGTATCTGAACCCCAGTCTCATAAAATACTCCATACTGTAATGTGGACTTCACATACCTAAGTATGCGTCTAGCCAGTATCTGTCTTCTGATATGTCATGCTATACAATTGCATCTTTAAAAATAACTTGGAGTTATTAAAATTAGCACCAAAGGCTGCATCAAGATTTGTCCATATTTGCTTGGCAACTTTGATGAGATTAGATGATGAAGCAAATTATCAGAAAGACCGAGATCAATTATTGACAAAGCACTCTCGTTCTTGTCATTCCAAGTTGCATGGAGAGCTGGTTTGTTGCAAACCTCCTTGGATTCTTCAATAGTAACAATATGCCACAATCCTTCCGACATGAAGAGAAGTTACATCTTGGTTTTCCATAAAGGAAATCTAGTTTCAGAAAAATTTTTGATGGATATGCCATATTTTGCAATGCCAATAGATGCCATTATGAAGTAAAGATTGATCTCCTTGAGCGTGAGCAGCTTGAACTTTCGCTGAGATATCCCCACAAAAATTACTCTTCACTTCACTCATATACAATATGCTTCATAAATGGAAACCGATTTTGAGAGAGAAGGCATCGATCAAAGCGTAGATCAAGACAATAGATTGAAGAAAGGAAATGGCAAGCTACCACCATATTATTTTATGGGGGAGAAGATGCAAGGCTGTGAGAGATACAAGAGATTGAAGACCACTGTAGGAACTGTCGTCAATTCCCGACCAACTTTCAGCAAGAACATGAACGATTTCCATAGAAAAAATAAGTCACACATAAAATATGCATGAGTAGAAATCTGATATTTGCTAGGAAACCAATGTGAAAGTCCAACGAATTGATACTCTCGGGAAAAGACAATTTCTCCTCCAAATCATCATGCGGAGCAACAGATTTGGTGCAAGAGGCAGTCGTTCGATGGTGCAGGTAGCTTGGCTGGCTTCACCGGGCATAGAGCTCCGTATGAGAGGCAAAAAGGGCATTATGATTGAGTTAATGATCCCTGCCAAGTGCCATCATATACGCACATAACCAACCATGCAATTGGCAGAACGCATATCCAACATATCCATGTATGAATGAGCAATTAAGTGTCACACTGCGGTAGAGCTCCAGAAAGACTCTAACTGAAGACGAGAAGAGCACCAGAAACACTTGATTCGAAGACAAATGTTAAGAGTTCCTAAGCTGCGCGGTAGGTATAGCAAATAATGCAAGACCTACTCTATTGTAAGATCTGAATCTCCCAATTGTTGTAGCAAGAATATGGCTTGAGAAGTAGAGCACCCATACGAAGCAAGGAAGCCTGCGTAGCACAGTACCGACATGGGGGGATTAAAAAGAGCCGTCCTGAGCGAAAGGGAAGGAGTGTTCAAGAGTTCACATGGGAGGCGACATGGGCTAGAAGTTCAGCCTCGTAGACGGGAAGAAGGCATCCACTCCCCATGACCAGCAAGCAGATGGTCCAATGGCTCAGCTCGTGCTCTAAGATTTTGGGAAGCAGGAATCCCTTACACGTGGCTCTATTAAACATGTGCACCAAGACTGCGACCAAAGTGTCTCGTGCGAGAGAGAAATGCTTAGCCATCAAACCGTCATGGTCCTAGGCCTCGCCATTATGCAATCTGTTAATAGCATCCACAATCATCCATTAGGTAAAGAAAGTGCTCTGATCAGGGCGGGGCACTAGTGGTGGGTGAGTGGAGGGCGGCACTGGTAGCTCATATAAAGATCTTGCATAAGCGTGCCATGCCTATGGTGCTGTAATCGGGATGGGGTTGCCTTTCCTGAAACATTCTCCAAGCCCTCTTGCAATCCTGTCCCAAGAATAGTTGGTATATCTCGAACTCGAGCTTAGCCAAGTGGTTACGCTTCTTACATACGAGGCATTGAAAGAGCGTACTTGCCTATCTATGTGTACGAGTACCGAGAGTGACCTCTCTCTGCAGGCTAGTGTGCGTCTCATGCACTCATCATCATACCAACCATTCTATGGATAGTGTTAGGCGGAGGGGTGGGGGAGGGTATCGTGCATGGAAAAGCCCATGTTGTTGAGGCATGCAATACATGCGCCAAACCACCTGTAAACTCATCCAAGGGGCTATTCGGGTCAATAATGCATAGGCCATCATAGACTGCACTGCTATATATCCCAAAGGTCTTTCATGTGAAATGATATCGAGGATGCTTGCGGGGGTGTCAAGGTGATGACTGCCTCGTATAACCACCAAGAAGTGATGTATGCATGGTCTGTCACCACTTTGTCTAAGATGGTGAAACCCCGTACATCAGGTATCAGGCTCTCTTTGTCTCACATGAGCAAATACAGGCCCGATTGCTCAAGGACACGGATGTCCAAAGGAAATGTATATGTTGAATTACAAACCCTAATACGCGTGGAAATGGCAGCAAGAACACTGTGCGCTGCTGTTAAGAAGGAAATGCACCGGGGTACAAAAAGGATGCAAGAGAAGATGCAAGAGAAAATGCAAGATGAGATGCAACAGGCAATGCAAAAAGCACAAGAAGAGATGCAAAAGGGGATGCAAGCCCAATGGATGCAATGGAAGAGTGGCTTGGGTGCATGCATGAAGGAAAAGGATATGATTATCAGCGAGCTTAAAGTGGAACTAACTCCGTGTAAGGATTAAATTGGAGATATATACGAAATGGGAGAATGGGGCTGCTGCCCCCAAGTCCAAGAAGAGATCAAAGAGTGGAAGTTGCACGTAGAAAAGGAGATCAAAACCTTCGCCAAGGTTGCTAAACAAACCAAAGCTGAAATAGAGGAGAATACAAAATGGTTAGATGTTCTAAAGAAACACAAGAGTGCACCAGAGAATAAAGTGGAAATGATGAATGCAACCCTCAAAGACGTGGCCAAGAGACGAGCTAGGACATTGCACGTGCAGGTCACAAGCTGGGTGGAAAAGGATAACCCATAAGAAGATGCAAAAGAACTTGGTGCACAAATAGGGGTAGTTGATGTTCCTATTGTGAATGCATGGAGAGTAGGGAAAGATGCTACAAAAACATGGGCCTTGATCTTGAAATTTGCAGACATGGACGCAAAGAGAGCTTTCCTTTATAAAAGGGCAGCCCTCAAAGGGGGAGAAAATCTATTTGGATGAGGCCTTGACACCTACACAGGTAGCACACTATAAGGAACATATGCCATGAGTGTTGGAGGCGTGGAAGGAGGGAAAGTGGGCTGTATACAAGGATGGGAAAGTGGTCATCATAGAGCACTGATCATCATGATGGTGCACATGAAGATGACCGTATGGACACAGAACACACTTGCACTATGACAATCTAATCATGCCCACTTAAAAACACTTGAGCAAGCACTCTGTGAGCCCATGGAAATCCCTGGGCCACATCGTCACTTTGGTCTTCCCCTTCCTTCAGCTCCTTGTCGTTTTCCTTTCCCTACACAACCTGAGCATCCTATCACCACTCTTGTCCCCTTTTCCTATTCAAGACCTATCCTTTCTCTAGCTTCTTTGACCCCTCTTTCTCCACTTGTCCCCTTACCCTCTTCGCTCCTTCTACCTTTTTAATAGGACATCGCCTCCCTCTAGCTTCTTTGGAACCTCTTGCTCCCCTTGTCCCCTTACCCTCTTTCCCCATTCCTCCATCTTCAGCAAAACTTCTCCTTCCTTGGTCTTCTTTCACGCATCCTACTCCCCTTGTCCCCTAGTCCTCTTGACCTATTCCCCCTTGTTTATTATCACCTCTCCTTCCTCCACACATCAATGGTGACACTGGACTAAGATGGTAGTTACGTTGGATGATGAGGATACCCTAATGTTCTTTGATACCTCTTTTCCATCTCAAATATGAGCTCTCTTCTCCTTTTTGACTTGTCTATGTTTCCCCTCATGTTTCTCATGTCATGGTTTCTTTCTTAATGTGATACTTCTATGACCACATCTCCCTTGTATCTCTTTCTAAAATTCTTCTATGGTGGTGTTCACTTGTCATGATGTGTGATTCACTAGGATAGTGAATATCTAGTGTTGGGCATATCTATAAAGTGCCACAATGGGTCTTTTGATTAATCTCATGGATTTTATTGTAGTGGGTGGGTTTGTAATGAATAGTGGTGGGTGTGTGAATCCCCTAGTCATCCTCCTCTTCTCTATTAGGTTGGTAGGAACGTGTATGCATACACATACCAAAGGATCATTTTTGTAGTCAAGGCTTGGCCTGTGATTTCTCCACTTTGTGTTGTTCACTTAATCCACATTTAATCATCATTTATTGATCTTGGGAGTTGATATTAAAAGTCCATGCTGACAAAGTTTCATCACATGAGCTGATCTTGGGATTCCATACCAACCAATGTGCACCATATGAATATAAATGTATGTTCCTTGAATCAATCAAGGGATATGATGTCATATCTTGGATCTCAAATATCATATTTCTCAAAGTACGAGCCATGTAACAAATGTAGGTGAAGCTAGTCACTTGTGCACTACTCTTGTAAGAGTCTAGAGTGTGTTATGGATTGGAGTCTAACTTGTCCAACACGAATAGTGAAAGTAAAAGGGCATAGTAGCTCATGACTCCATTGTAACTTCTTGAAATACACTTCCTTGTTAGTTCTTGTACTCCGCTCTCACTGGGTAAACTACTTTGAGTAGTAGAGTCCCCATATACATTGTGGAGTGTTCTACCATTGTCTTCTATTGTGATTGTTTTATGATTTTGTTAATGCACTTGTTTGGTATCTCCCATTGGGGTTACGAGAACTATATGCTTCAATTCACTAGATGTACAAGCTCATCAAATGGAAATTTTTCCATGTATGTGCTTATGCTTGTGCTTGTGCTCCCTGTATGGATATGGGGATACCATGATAGAATAGGGGATAGTGGATATGGGGATAGAATAGGGGATATGGGGAGTTAGGGGCTGAATAGAGAAGGGGGATGGGAATCAGGGGCTGAATATAGAAGGGGGTGGGAGTTAGGGGCTGAATAAAGAAGGGGGTGGGAGTTAGGGTCTGAATAGAGAAGGGGGATGGGAATTAGGGGCTGAATAGAGAAGGGGGATGGGAATTAGGGGCTGAGATATTTAGGGGGATGGCACGTAGGTGCCGCTATGTAGAAGGGGGGGGGGAGTTAGGGGCTGAATAGAGAAGGGGGATGGGAATTAAAGGCTGAGATAATTAGGGGGATGGCATTTAGGTGCCACTATACAAAAGGAAGTGGGGGAATTAGGGGCTGAGATAATTAGGGGGATGGCATTTAGGGGATAAATATATAAGGGGGTGGGAGTTAAGAGCTGAATAGAGAAGGGGGTGGGAATTAGGGGCTGAGATAATTAGGGGGATAGAATTTAGGGGTTGAATATAGAAGGGGGTGGGAGTTAGGGGCTGAATAGAGAAGGGGGTGGGTGTTATGGGCTGGATAGAGAAGGGGGTGGGAGCTACGGGCTGAACAGAGAAGGGGGATGGCATTTAGGGGCTAAATAGAGAAGGGGGGGATGGGAATTAGGGACTGAGATAATTAGGAGGTGGGTGTTACGGGCTAAATAGAGAAGGGGATGGAGGCTTTAGAGGCTTAGGATAGAGGCTATAGAGGCTTAGGATAGAGGCTATAGAGGCTTGCTACTTAGGATAGAGGGTTTAGAGGCTTAGGATAGAGGCTAGGATAGAGGCTATAGAGGCTTGAGAGACTTGCCACTTAGGATAGAGGCTTAAGAATGAGGATAAAGGCTTTAAAGGCTTAAGACTCAAGAGTCTATAAAGTAGGAGCCCAGAGGATTTAGATGATAGATCATAGAAGCTTCATAGGCTTTTGAGGCTTTAGGAGGATCTAAAGTTAGAGGAAGTAAAGGGTACAAAGCCGAGGCTTGAGAGGCTTTAGAGGATATCCGATATAGAGGGTCCGGACTTCAAAGGCTTAAGATAGAGGGCTAAGAGGCTACGAGTCTTTTAAGGATTTGAGGAAGGAGATCAAGGCCGTACATGATAGAGGCTTTAGAAGCCTGTAGACTCTTGGAGGCTTAGGACAGAAGGCTTTCAAGAGCCAAGTATATAGAGGCTTTAGAGGCTTAGGACATAAGGATTTCAAGAGCCAAGGATTTAGAGGCTTATGATAGAGGCTTTAGATTCTTATGATAGAAACTTCTGAGGCTATAGAAGTTTGTCGCTTCCGACACTTAGAATTTCAGATAGAGGCTTAGGAATGACGATGGAGGCTCTAAAGGCTTAAGACTCAAGAGGCTATAAAGTAGGAGACCGGAGACTTTAGATGATAGATCATAGAAGGGGGGATGGGATTTAGGGGCTAAATAGAGAAGGGGGATGGGAACTAGGGGCTGAATAGAGAAGGGGGATGTCATTTAGGGGTTGAATAGAGAAGGGGGTGGGTGTTACAGGCTAGATAGAGAAGGGGTGATGGGAATTAGGGACTGAGATAATTAGGAGTTGAGTGTTACGGGCTAAATAGAGAAGGGGAGTGGGAATTAGGGGCTGAATAGAGAAGGAGGTGGTACATGCTGGATAGAGAAGGGGGATGGGAATTAGGGGTGAATAGAGAAGGGGGTGGGTGTTACGGGTTGGATAGAGAATGGGGGATGAGACTTACGAACTAAATAGAGAAGGGTGTGGGTGTTATGGGCTGGATGAGAAGGGGGATTGGAATTAGGGCCTAAATAGAGAAGGGGGGATGGGAATTAGGGGCTACAATGAAGTGATAGGATTAGGGGACGATAGGATAAATTAAAAAATAAAAAACTACCTAAATCCCACCTCATCCGTAACCAGGATGGCATCATTCGCTCAGCGAATGGCATGAGCTTGAAATGAATCATAAATCAAATGAAATAGCATGAGTTTTAGAAAAAACAGTAAAATACTTGGAAAATACGGTTAGGGTGGCAGGAAGCCCTGCAAAAGCCAAACACAAGCATTGTGTGAGAAAAGCAAGACAAAGGAGGACAATGAGGAGCAAGGACAACAAGGAGCAAAGAACCGATCCAAAAAACAGAAAGAAAGAGCAAGACATGCAAGGCAAGAAGAGGTACTCTCCTTCCCTCAAGATTCTTGCAGCATCTCCCCAAGAAAATCTCGTTTTTGCCTTGCATACATGGAAAAACAGCATGAAAGTTACACACATTGCTTAGCAATAGGAAGGAAAACAACATGGACGCTCACCTGGGAGAGAAGAGAGGGAAGGGTGAGCTCCACAAGCTCCGAAATGCCCTCACAGAATGGAGCAGCTTCAACCTCCAAACTCAAAATACAGGATGCTAGAGAAGGAACCCACAAACAGGGAGGGTGTAGATGGATAGGGGAGTGCGGGGGGATGTTCCTGGGGGCTGGGGTGAGGGGTGACAGTGAGGGATGGAGGGTAGGGAAGGCCAAAGAGCCAGGCGGCGAAATAGCTAGGTGACGCACACTTGGGTTTGAATTTCCACACAGAGGAGCGTCGGTATAACCACCGCAATAAGTGTCCCAAATGCAGACATTTCGTCCGGTATAAGCGCGAGTAACCGTGGCTTCCATGGCTTATACCGACACTTATACCGTGGCTTATACCGGTGAAAATACATGGGTGCCAAACTTGGCAGGGGTATCAAACTTGGCAAGGGTCTTAAGGGAAGGGGTTTCCATTATTTTACCAAGTATGAAGAGCATCGGAGCCCGTATGTCTGGTCAGGAAGGCCAAATGCCCAAAACTCCATGTGCATGGTATGCACGTGAAGGAAAAATATGTGTCGGCATAGGACATTGGTATGTGAACTTGTCCTATGGGTACAAAACTTGGCAGGGGTCTTGATGAAGTGGTTTCCGTGATATTTCCAAGTATGAAGTGCATCAGGCCATGTATGTCTGGTTCGGAAGGCCAAATGTCCCAAATTTCATGTGCATGGTATGCACATGAAGGAAAAATACGCATCGGCCTACGACATTGGTATGTGAACTTGTTCGATGGGTACCAAACTTGGCAGGGGTCTTAAGGGAAGGGGTTTCTGTTCTATTTCCAAGTATGAAGTGCATCGGCCCCATATGTTCGGTTGGGAAGGCCAAATGTCCCAAATTCCATGTGCATGGTACGCACGTGAAGGAAAAATACGTGTCGGGGTATGTGAACTTGTACAATGGGTACCAAACTTGGTAGGGGTCCTAAGGGAAGGGGTTTCCATGATCTTTCCAAGTATCAAGTGCATTGGACCCCGTATGTCTGGTCAAGAAGGCCAAATGCCCAAAACTCCATGTGCATGGTATGCACGTGAAGGAAAAATACGTGTCGACATACGACATTGGTATGTGAACTTCTCCGATGGGTATTAGAATTGGTAGGGGTCTTAAGGAAAGTAATTTCCATGATATTTCCAAGTACGAAGTGCATCGGACCCCATATGTCCAGTCGAGAAGGCTTAATGTGCCGAATTTCATGTGCATGGTATGCACATGAAGGAAAAAAATGTGTCAGCCTACGACATTGGTATGTGAACTTGTTAGATGGGTACCAAACTTGGCGGAGGTCTTAAGGGAAGGGGTTTCAATGCTATTTCCAAGTATGAAGTGCATTGGACCCCGTATGTTCGGTCGAGAAGGCCAAATGTCCCAAATTCCAGGTGCATGGTATGCATGTGAAGGAAAAATACGCATCGGCCTACTACATTGGTATGTGAACTTTTACGATGGGTACCAAACTTGATGGGGGTGTTAAGGGAAGGGTTTTTCATGATCTTGCCAAGTATGAAGTGCATCCGAACCCCTATGTCTGTTCGGGAAGTCCAAATGCCCCAAATTTCATGTGCATGGTACATAAGTGAAGGAAAATTACGGGTGTCTTAAAGGAAGTGGTTTCCATCATCTTGCCAAGTATGAAGTCCATCGGACACTATATGTTTGGTCAGGAAGGCCAAATGTCCCAAATTCCATGTGCATGGTATGCACATGAAGTAAAAATATGCGTCGGCCTAGTATGAAGTCCATCGGACCCCGTATGTCTATTCGGGAAGGCCAAATGTCCCAAATTCTATGTGCATGGTATGCACGTGAAGGAAAAATACGCGTTGGCCTACAACATTGGTATGTGAACTTATCCGATAAGTACCAAACTTGGCACGGGTCTTAAAGGAAGTGGTTTCCATCATCTTGTCAAGTATGAAGTCCATTGGACCTTGTTTGTCCGGTCGTGAAGGCCAAATGTCCCAAATTCCATGTGCATGGTATGCACGTGAAGTAAAAATATGTGTCGGCCTACGACATTTGGTATGTGAACTTTTACAATGGGTATCGAACTTGCCAGGTGGTCTTAAGGGAAGTGGTTTCCATGATATTTCGAAGTATGAAGTGCATCGGTCCCTGTATGTCCGGTTGGGAAGGCCAAATGTCCCAAATTTCATTTGCATGGCATGCACGAAGGAAAAATAGCATTGGCCTATGACATTGGTATGTGAACGTGTCCGATGGGTACCAAACTTGATAGGGGTCTTTAGGGAACTAGTTTCCATCATCTTGCCAAGTATGAAGTCCATTGGACCTCATATGTCTGGTTGCAAAGGCCAAGTGTCCCAAATTCCATGTGCATGGTATGCACGTAAAGGAAAAATATGCGTCGGCCTACGACATTGGTATGTGAACTTTTCCAATGAGTACCAAAATTGACAGGGGGTCTTAAGGGAAGGGTTTTCCGTTATCTTGCCAAGTATGAAGTCATCCAACCCACTATGTCTGGTTGGTAAGTCCAAATGCCCCAAATCCCATGTGCATGGTACGTAAGTGAAGGAAAAATACGGGTCGACCTATGACACTGGTATGTGCACTTGTTTGATAAGTATTAAACTTGGCATGGGTCTTAAGGAAAGTGTTGTAGATGATAAACCTAGACTTACTAGGTTGGCACTTTTACACGAATGTACTTTTTTCCTGTGGTTTGATATGATTCTTTGAGATCTATAGTAAATTGTATTCATTGCATACATCTTAATCACTATTGCATATAAAGTGGGTAACATTGCGCACAAACGAGAACTAAATGGAATTTTTTTTCTAAAAGAAAAAAGTTGAGCCTTTTTAAGTCAATTTGAAAAATAGTATTGCACAGTATCATCATGAAAAAAAAAGAACTAAAAAAAGAGGCCTAAATTTTAGAGGATTTCTCATAGCAATTTTGAAAATGATTGATATTGGTGTGATTCTAAAAAGTGAGGCAATTTTTTTTTACAATGATTTTTTTAAAAAGCGAACATTTTTTACATAGCTACAAGACCATGCATTCTCTCTATACAGAGGCATCTTCATTAGTATCAACACCTACAGCTTCGTCATGATCAAGGTCATTGTTATGATTCGATGATGATTCTGAAGTGGATGACCCATCCTCCTAGGCACTGTCAACAACAACATTCTCTTCATCCCTGTAAAGACCTAATGCTCCTTTCATTTGCAATCGTGTCATTATAGAGGAAGATCCAACAAGATGTGTGGCAAAAAGACCCTATAATTTAAATTAAATGTTGTAAAACAATTTACATTTAATTTTGCAACATAATGTAGAGAGATATACATGGATCTCAAATAATTGAAGTCCTCTCCAACTTTTTTGACACGTCACTCACGCACATGGAGGCACTTTTATTTTGCAACATAATGTAGAGAGATATACATGGATATGAAACCACTAAAATCTTTTCCACCTTTTTTGACACGTCTCTCACTCACATAAAGGGACTTTCCTTTTGCAACATAATGTAAAGAGATATACATGGATCTAAAATCATTAAAATCTTGTCCAACTTTTTTGACACGTGTCAGTCACATGGAGGCACTCAAGATCTCCATTACATATTTATGTCTCTCTTGGGAAGTTGCAGTTGCACTCAATAGGAGCATCTCGTCCTCCCCATCGTCTACTTCTTTGCCCCTTCACATGCCTACCACCCCTTCACCTCTCGTCTCTGTCGAGCCCCTACCTGTTCACCATCCCTCAAAGCCTTCTCCATCTACCACTTTCATCATCACATGGCAGCTGAAGATAAGCAATACTTGGAGGATTTGTTCCTCCAATACCACAAAATGATGGAGCATCAGGTTGATATTGCTTTCTTGCTGGGAGCACACCTTGTTCCAAGTTTGGCAAGTCACGTTGATATTGATCCTGATGATGAGGACATACTTGAGGATGAGGTTTTGAGCTCGGCGATTGAGAACATGTTTTCCAAGATCAAGGACAAGGTGACATTCACAGACTCCCAGAGCCACTACCTCCAAGACCCCTAAGGCCAAGAATGCCCCTACCCAAGAGAAGCAATCTCAAAGTGAGCCTTGTCTAGCCATATGACAAGCTCTTCAAAGCTCTCTTGTTGGAGGACTTAGTAAAAATCAAGTTAGATATTCCCTTGAGTGTCACATGAAGGATTAAGCTATTAGCTCCTTGTTGGTGTTTTTGTCCTGATCTTGGTTAAGATCACGTTGTAAATTTTCCTCCTATATTAATATAACTCCTTTCCTTGCAAAAAAAGAGAGTAGCAATCAATGTGCTTTATTGGATTTTGTTGATGCCAGCATGCAAAATTGGATTTTATTGTGATAAATCGAATTGTGACAAATCAAATTTTAAAAAGTTTGTTGTGACAAATTGGATTTTACTACTAAATCCGGATTTTACTGCTACCTACATGCTAATCCAATCCCTGGATTGGGGATTGGATTAGCATGTAGGCATCAGTTAATTCCAACTTGTGCCAAAGCTCTCTAATCCACGTTTTAGCATGCACGGATCGGATTAGTGGTCATGGAGTAGACACCTCATGGCATGTGGGAATCTAGTGGCAATTGTATGACAAAGGTGGAGGAGGAGGTTGGCTTCTGCTCGTGCCGCTTCAAACTTCGGTCCTTAAGCTGTTGATGATGCCCTCATGAAGCTGTCTATACTCCTCTTGGTGGATGAAGGCCTTAGATCCAACACCCAGACTTGTCTGCTGCATACATCTCTATTGCATCGTTGCCATCTCTATTGCCTACAAGCTACCATTAGTACCTCAATGGAGACTGCAAAGTTATAGAAGCTCAGCATAAGTTGAAGAAAGCATGCAAATTTTTGATCTCCAGGATCGGAATTTGTGCCCAAATGGCCCAAATTCTGATCCCAGGGATTGAAATTACATGAAGCCCTAGAAAAATTGCCGGATTTCAAACAGCCACAACTTTCGTTTCATAATTCGAAAGTATATCATGTAGCATATCAAATCGATCGACAAATCACTAGGCATCTACTAGTGATGTTGGTTGACCCATATGCTAATTTACAAAAATAAAAATTATTGATTTAAACATTTTTACATGTGAAAGTATTTTTCTTCAATTTGATACAATCACTAGTCAAGGGTAGGCACCTAGGTGTGGTTTTTGGCCTTTTATTCATTTATATATGCAGATAGGTAAGAGATTTATTATAATGTGCTAGATGTAAGTTCTTTTCCTTGAGATTATCTTAATTCTACTAGTCTCCTTTTTGTTAAGGAAATACTTTTCAACCAACATTTTCTTAATACTGGAACTATATTGAAAAATTAAACAATATAAAAAATTGTCAGTACTAAAATTCAATGCAACGGTAAATTCATAACTTTGTTGAAGTTAAAAGGTATACTAACTAGACTATGTAAAACATAGTATATAAAGAAATAAACTTTTAAAATTCTACTATCTTTGAATATATTATATTATGAAAAACCATGTATAATTTTAATTTACAGTTATAATTTTTTCCCTTATTTATAAAAAATCTTACATTTTTATAGTTTTTCAAAAAGACATTGTAAATTTTAGCATATTTTAAGAATATTAGTAGAAATATGGTCTTTTTTTAGGGAATCTTCAAAGTGGGTAACCTGCAACTTAATATGCAATCATGTTCTTATCTTTTCGATTTACATGGTGTCATTTTGAAGCGTATTGCACATCTTGTTTTGTGTTGACTAGGCTTGAAAACTGTTTTTAAGTTAAGTGTATTGGACATCGTATTGTGCATCCATATTGCACATCATGTACATCGTATTGCACATGTATATTACACATTTGTATTGCACATCATGTCCACCATATATGAGGGATTGTCGATATGTGCACATCCGTATTGCACATCATGCCCATCATATTGCCCATCTATATTGCACATGTGTATTACACATCATGGCCACCGTATTTGAGAGAGTTTTGATATCTACACATCTATTTTGCATAGGCCACCATATTGGGGGAATGTCCATATCTTGTATGTGGTGAATAATGGCATAGGTTGCACCATTGGATTTTGAAAAATCATGGCACATATGTCTCAGGTGTATGTATGTATGCTAGATGTAAAATCATGGCTTTTTCACCATTCTTTCTTGTGGTGATGTCATGGGTGCTCAGTGTAGTTGTGTCGATTATTCTAAACTAAGCTACTCCTGAGCCTCTTAAAAGATGGAATTTCAACATTGAGGTAGGTGAGGAAGTTTCCAAAAGGGATATCAAAATATAAGAGTAATGCAATGCATATATCATGAAAGATACAAGCTATCATGGGTTCTCGGTGTAGTTGTGTCAATCATTCTAAACTCAGCTACTCCTGATCCTCTTGAAAGATGGAATTTCAACATTGAGGCAGGTGGAATTTCAACAATGAATATCAAAACATGAGAGTAATGTGATGCATATATCATGAGAGATACAAGCTATCATGCAACATATAACCCTCGTATCACCTTTCTTCCATGCTTGACTACTACTTGCATTTTTAAAATTTTTTGCATACCCACACAAGGATGCACTGGAATGTGATGCCAAAAAAATAGAAAATTCTCAAGTGGTCAAGCTATGTTCATTTGGTACAAAGGTTCATAAAGTAGATGCATTCCACTATGGTATATCATTGTTCATTGTCCTATCTATTGCATGTTGGTGATGCTTGGTGAGGAAGCATTAGACTATTTCAAACACTCGAGGGTGTCACTCCAAATGCACTAACTTTTATTTGCAGCTTGAAAGCTTGTGGCAGTATAGGAACCATCAACAATGGCCAAAAGTTATAGTCTGACATTGATATGTGCACTTGTCCGATTAGTAGGAAACTTGGTAGGGGTCTTAAGGTTACTGGTTTACATGATCCTGCCAAGGATCAAGTGCATCAAACACCAAATGTCCGATCAGGAAGGCAAAACACCCCAATTTTCCGTTTGGATGGTACGTATGTAAAGGAAAAATAGGCGTCGGTTAACGAATTGATATGTACACATGTTCGATTGGTACAAAACTTGACAAGGGTTTTATGATGAACGGTTTTCATCATCTTGCCAAGTATCGTGTGTCTACGACATTGAATGTCCGATCAAGAAGGCAAAACACTCCAAATTTCCATGTGCATGGTGCGTATAAGAAGAAAAAATGTGCATCGGCCAACGACATTGATATGTGCACTTGTCCAATTGAACCAAACTTGGAAGGGGTCTTAAGATAAGTGTTTTACATGATCCTAGCAAGTATCAAGTGCATCGGACATTGAATGTCCGATTGGGAAGGCAAAATGCCCCAAACTTCCATGTGCATGGTGCATATGCGAAGGAAAAATACGCATTGGCCAATGACATTGATATGTGCACTTGTTTGATTGGTAAGAAACTTAATAGGGGTCTTAAGAGAAGTGTTTTGGACATAGAATGTGCGCTCTGGAAGGCGAAATGCCCCAATTTTCCATGTGCATGGTGTGTATGTGAAGAAAAAATATGCATCGGCCAACAACACTGATATGTGCACTTGTTTGATTGGTACGAAACTTGTCAGGGGTATTAAGATAAAAGGTTACTAATTATCAAGTGCATTGGACACCGAATGTCTGATCACGAAGGCAAAATGGCCCAAATTTCCATGTGCATGGTGTGTATAAGAAGAACAAATATGCATCGGCCAACGACATTGATATGTGCACTTGTCCGATTGGTATGAAACTTGGCAGGGGTCTTAAGATAATTGGTTTGCATGCTATTGCTAAGTATCAAGTTCATTGGACACAGAATGTCTGATCGGGAGACAAAATGCCCCAATTTTCCATGTGGATGCTGCGTGTGCGAAGAAAAAGTACGCATCAACCAATGACATTGATATGTGCACTTGTCTGATTGAAATGAAACTTGGAAGGGGTGTTAAGATAAGTGGTTTACATGATCTTTCTAGGTATCAAGTGCATCAGACACCAAATGTCCAATCTGAAAGGAAAAATGCCCCAAATTTCCACATGCATGGTGCATATGCGAGGGAAAAATATGCTTCGACTAATGACATTGATATGTGTACTTGTTCGATTGCAATGAAACTTAGCAGGGGTCTTAAGTAAGTGGTTTCCATGATCCTGCCAAATATCGTGTGCATTGGACATAGAATGTGAGGTCGAGAAGGCAAAATACCCTAATTTTCCACGTGCATGGTATGTATGAAGGAAAAATACACATCGGCCAATGACATTGATATGTGAACTTGTTTGATTGGTACAAAACTTGTGAAGGGTCTTAAGATAAGTGGTTTACATGATCCTACCAAGTATCAAGTGCATTGGACACCGAATGTCCGATCGAGAAGGCAAAATGCCCCAATTTTCCATGTGCATAGTGCATATGTGAAGCAAAAATATGCATCGTCCAATGGCATTGATATGTGCACTTAGATGATTGGTACAAAACTTGGAAAGGGTCTTAATATAAGTAGCTTACACGATCCAAGTATCAAGCGCATCGGACATTGAAAGTCCAATCGAGAAGGCAAAAAAAATACATGACGACATTGATATGTGCACTTGTTCGATTGGTACAAAACTTGGAAGGCATTTAAGGTAATTGGTCTACATGATCCTGCCATGTATCATGTATATCAGACACTGAACGTCTGATTCGAAAGGCAAAATGCCCCAATTTTCCATGTGCATGGTACGTATGTGAAGGAAAAATGCAAGAAAAATATGCATTGGCCAACGACTACACCAAATGTCTGATTGGGAAGGAAAATGCCCCAATTTTCCATGTGCATTGTGCGTATGCGAAGGAAAAATATGCATAAGCCATATGTGCACTTGTCCAATTGGTAAGCAACTTAATAGGGATATTAAGGTAAGTGGTTTACATGACCTTGCCAAGTATTGTGTGCATTGGACATAGAATGTGCAGTCGGGAAGGCAAAATGCCCCAACTTTCCATGTGCATGGTATGTATGTGAAGGAAATATACACATCGGCCAATGACATTCCTATGTACACATGTCCAATGGGTACCAAAAATGGTAGGAGTCTTAAGATACATGGTTTCCATCATTTATCCAAGTATCGTGTGCATCGGACACCGAATGTCCAATTGGAAAGGCAAAATGCCCCAAATTTCCATGTGCATGGTGCGTATAAGAAGAAAAAATATGCATCGGCCAATGACATTGATATGCACACTTATCTGATTGGTACAAAACTTGGCAAGGGTCTTAATATAAGTGGTTTACATGATCCTGCTAAGTGTCATGTGCATCGGACACCGAATGTCCGATCGGGAAGGAAAATTGCCTCAAGTTTCCATGTGCATGGTGCGTATAAGAAGAAAACCACACATCGGCCAAGGGCATTGATATGAGGACTTGTTTGATTGGTACAAAACTTAGCAGGGGTATTAAAATAAGTGGTTTCCATGATTTTGCCAAGTATCAAGTGCATCGGACACAGAATGTCCGGTTGAGAAGGAGAAATGACCCAATTTTCCATGTGCATGGTACATATGTGCAAGAAAAATACGCATCAGCCAACGACATTTGTTAATTGTTTTGTAAAGGTTAACAAAACTAGCGGGCCCCGCCTACATTTTTGAACCATTCTTTTGTATATAACGGAAGCCCATTTAATTGAAATGAGAGGAGGGAAGTAGAGAGCCTTATATATTTTGTTCTCGATACTACTAGTAAGAGGCCGCACTAATCGGATCTCAGTTTGGGTCTATTTTGACCAAACTAGAGAATTAGGTCTAGTAGTGGAAGTTAGGGTTAGACCATCCCTTTGCAAACGGTCTTGTGTAACAGCCAAGTCTTTTGACTTTGGTCTTCATTCTCTCTCCATTTCCCTCCCACTCCCTTGTGTTATGATTTGGTTATTACTTGCTTGTTACCATTACTGCTTGCTCATTGTTGCTGTGATATGTGTTCCCCCTTCCCCTTCACCCCACTCTTGCATACCCTCTCCTCCCTTCCCCACCTTTCCTTCACTTTCCTCTTCTTGCGAAGCATTGAGCAGAGACATTCCGGAGGCCACGGGCTTGTGACACCCACGGACGGGAGCATGACGGAGGCGATTGTCGATTTATGGCTAGCGGTTGGAGGCCTTGAGCACCTCCACGGCGTAGCATCTCATCCCCCACGACACATTATCTCGAAGGTCTCACAAGTTAACATTTTTGGTGCCGCTTCGGGGGATTTGGTGCACATTTTTCTTCATTATCATTCTTCCTTCGATAAACCCATTGCCTAGCTCCGAAAGGAGCTAGTAGTGAAGGCGTAGAGAGAGAAAGAGAGGGGTTGGATAGATTTTTTAGCTTTTTTATGAGGTTTTCCGCGATAGAGTTTTAGTTTAAAATCGGGCATAAAGTAGTGCATTAGCATAGCAAAGCTGCTAGTGAAAAGAAACACTGGGAAAAACCCACAAAAACTCCACTTTTTATCTTTTCTTCGATGGAAAATAGGCATAGGAATAGACGAAAATCTCAAAAAATTCCATTCACTCACTTTTTCTTGTTTTTTACTTATTTTTTCAACGTACACACATAGATTAGCTCTCCCCCCACACCTGCGACGCATAACAAAACGGGGAAAAACTCAAAAACACGCCAAAAAATGGACAAAATCGCTCAGGCGATAGATAAATAACCAAAAGCTTTCCTATTAGGAACAAGATCCACATGCAGATCTCGACAGATCCATGCGTAGATCTGCACACTTCCATGCACATATCTCAGGCTAAGATCCACGTGCATATCCCTCAACTTCCATGCACGGATCTCGAAAGATCCCTACGTGGATCTCCAGATTTCCTTCCCAGACCATTTGAAAGTTCCACGCATAGATCTCGAGGCAGTTCCACACACGGATCTCACAAGATCCACATGCAAATCTGTTGACACGTGTCAGATGCAGTAATTAGCATTTAATATTATTTTTCGATGCATGAGATCTATGCACAGATCTGGGAGTCAATGTGGAACTCAAGTAGAGTCCCCCAGTTCCCCACCCGGATTTTTCACCGAGTTTCATGTGCGGAACTTGCCATTTCCCCCTGTGGATTTGACCAGATCCACGCGTGGAACTAAGATCTATGCGCGGATCTGGCCCGAGGATCTCAAACAGAGATTGTTTTTGTGTTTTTTTCTAATTTTTTTCCATTTCTTGTTTACTTATTTTGACAGTGATTTTACTGATGATTCGAGCTCCGATTCCCATACACATGTCGCTATGCGGGGTTTTGCCTAGCCTATCCAGCTGCAGTCTTACATGCGACTGACCCCCAGAGTCTCTTTGAGCTTCCTCCAAGGAGCTCATTCTGCGTCAAACCTCTGGCAATTTTTTTCAGTTTCACAAACACTTAAACAAAAGCACCAAGCTCCCCTAGAGGGTTAAAGAGGACTTAGTCCTCTCGTATCCTGGACCCCAGCACTCCACTCGCCACATGCGATTGAGGTCAAGATGACTTATAGGACCAGATTCACAAGACAAAGCAAGTGCGTCAATCACCACAAGCTTATCTAGTCATACCTCAAGCTTCGCCGCACATACCATAGGCAGCTCACAACTCAACTCATACCCCGAGTTTGAGTCATACCCAAGAAGGTGGACCAATACAAGTGAAAGCTCTCAATTAGTGAAATCTATGAGCTTTGCCACTGACATGGAGCCCGGGTCACAGAGCCAACATGAACTCCAATGGCCCCAACGTCACCCACCCCGTCACATAGTAGCATGTTTGGATGGATAGGCAACATGTTCTGACGAGGGCCAAGAGGAACTGAAACTAGGGCCCCCACGCTAGAGTTTGTAAATGCTTTTGCAACCTCAATGAGACCAGACCTTGTAGAGGTGGTGCAACCACCGACTGATCATCCTACTTACATGGTGGCTCTACAAAGAGAGTAAGAGGCTGAGGAGGTGCAAGAAACACAAGACATGGCCTACGAACCCCACTTACTAGCATTTGACCCTACGACTGAGTACAATAGAACAAGAGCTCTCTTCGGCATGTACCAGCCAGTTGCACCTCCTAGCGAGGATACCTCATGGGACCCTCCACCCAAATGGACACCAGGGGCACCCATACCCCGCTTTAGCACATTGGGAAAACAACCCAATCCATGGAGTGCATACATCCCCCCAAGCCAAAACTTAGGAGATTACGAGGACGGTACGCAGTATCGGGGAACTTACTACCAGGGTACTCATTTTCCTATAGTTTCCATGGGCCCAACCTAGGGGTGGAGAATCCCTTACCAACCTCCACCATATTCAGAACCATTCCTGAGGGAGATTCCAGAGGAAAATTAGGATAATGAAACTCAATCCCAATCAGCGGGGTTGAGAGTTCCAATCCCTCCTCCAACAGTTGTCCCCACATTGATTAGAGATCAAGGACCCACATCGGTCCGTGTACGAGGGACAACTGCTAGTGGTTCGAGTCTTGGGACAACAGCTCCGACGTACATCCCAGTGGGACCAAGGCTCCCACCAATTACTTGATACCCGAACCAGGTAGATCAAGGCCCACGGTCGATGTGTACATCGATACCACTGCGCATGCTAGTACCCCCACCCACAAGACCAATAGGAGGTGTTCCACCACCTCAGGGGTACGGTCACCTAGGACATGGGGATCCATCAGCATCTTATGGGCCCCCATCCATATACTATCCACCATACTACCCATACTCCCCACTAGCCACAAAATTGCCAGTTTTCATAAGAGCTTTAGAGGCTCTTGAAAGGGTGGTAGAAGCTTTAGGTTGGGAAGAAGTTCCCCATCCCCACAAAGATCCTGTCCATGAAGTTAGTCCGCATAATGTTGCAAAGCTAGTACGAAAGTACTCAGGGCAAGGTGATCCAATCTTCCATCTAGAGCAATTAGAGCAAGTATGTATGACCTTTGGAGATCTTAATGATCTTACCAAGGTTGGGGCATTTGGGCTCACCATGGAAAGCAAAGCAGGATGCTGGTTCATAGCCCTTAGCCCTGCCGAGCTAAGAGCTTTCATTGTGGGATTCTCCCCAAGAGGTCACAAGTGGAGCCCAATCACATAGCTGTATGAAGTCAAGGAGACACTAGGGGAAAGCATGCGGGACTATATTGCAAGGATAAAACATCTTAATTCCCATTGCAAGCTAGATGAGAGGTTGAGTGATCGTAGTGCCCAAGATAGGAATGGAGGAAAATATGTCCTTCTATGGCTTTGATGAGCCACAATTGCAAGGAATAAACTAAGTAGAAGGGCTCAGGGACATAGTAGATCTAACCACCTTCTTGTCCACTAAGGTGAAGATGCCCATATCCACATTGTTGCAAGGATGTCCGACCCTTTGGAGAGACCTTTCTGATTGGATGAACGGGAGGGTTCTTGCACCAAAAACCCAGGGCCAGGCCAAGCAATCTCGAGAGCCAACCCCATCATTTCACAACAATGGTACCCAATCAAAAGGGGGACCTCTCCCTAAGGTACCATTAAACAAGTTAGGTCACTACTTTGAGGGTGACGACACTACCGCTGTGATACCTATCTCGTACCATAACCACAAAGCTAGGGCAATATTAGATGGAGGGACAAGAGTAAGCCTTATTACCAAGTGATGTTGGGAAGCCTAGGGAAAGCCAAAAAGAGGCCAAAAATCCAACCAACCAACCTACTAGTGAAGCTAGCAGATGGGGCGATGGCAAAGCCACTAGGCACGGTGAAAGATATATGCATTACCACCTTTCGCATGTCCTTTAGGCATTTGTCCGTCCTTATGGACTTCCAAAAGCAAGTGGATTCCTTTGATATCATCTTAAGATGCCTGTTCATGCGACTCTCCCGACTAGTCCACTAACTACATTTATCTAAAGCAGGGAGAGAAAGCCATAGAGGTAGACCTAACCAAATGGAAATCCCACCCCATAAGTGGCGGTCTATTTGTAGATGGGTCATCTACCACCAAGAGAATTGCTTGCTTAAACACGGCCCATCCTTACATGGGTATAGGAAGTAGAGAGGCTAGAGATCCAAGATATGCACCGCTTCCAGAGCCAAAAGACTCTAAGAACTGGATGCATTTTTTAGTTGTTCTCAACCTCCCACTAGGCCAAGGCACACAGAGGTTGACCATAGAGGAAGAAATGTCCAATGCCACCACCACCTTTGTGAACATGATACGAGTAGTGGATCCATCTTCAGAAACAATCACGGTCAAATTGGATTTTGAGTGGCTTGACTATGTTGAAACCACTCATGCCCACCACAAGTTCACTCCAGAATGGTGTTCTTGCTTGAGTAGCATCATGACACCTATCAACTAGATGAAAAACATCATGGGAGATGAACCCAAGAAGAGTTGCAAGCAAAAGGCCCAAGAGTCCAAGAAGACGGAAAAGCTTGAGACTCTAGAAAAGATGAAGGTGTTGAATCTTGAGGAAGTGGAGAAAGAAGACCTCCAAAAGGTCCCCTCCCACTATAAATCCTATACCATCCAATATCGGCCTATCGCCTTCGAGAAAGTGTAGAGAGAGGCAGGCTCAGTAGAGAAAAGCCCCTATGATGGACCTGCAGAAGTAAAAGAAGTCAACTTGGCAGACGAAGGACAAGACCTTCAACCGGTCTACATTGCCACGGACTTCAATGAGAAGAACAAGGCAGAGCTTATAGCTCTCCTCAAGGAGTTCAAGGACAGCTTCTCTTGGAATTATACTGACATGAAGGGAGTGCCTCTCAATGTCATTAATCATACCATACCCTTCATTGAGAATGTACGACTTGCCCAGCAGCATCCTTACACAATGAATCCCAAGTACATGAAGATAGTCAAATAGGACCTTCAAAAGCTCATTGACATAGGATTCATCTATCCCATAGAGCACACTATTGGGTATCGCAAATCGTGATTGTCATGAAAAATAATGGCAAGATAAGGGTGTGTGTTGACCTCAAGAAGGTCAATGTAGCAACAAGGAGAGATCATTACCCCTTGCCTTTCAATAAACATGTGCTCGAAAGAGTAGCAGGCAAGGAAGCTTTTAGCTTCCTTGATGGCTTCTTCGGATATAACCAAGTACTAATAGACCCCCTTGACCAACATAAGACAACATTCATTACAAAATGTGGGGTATATGGATATAGGGTTATTCCCTTCAGCTTGACAAATGCCCCATCCACGTTCCAACGACTGATGAGCACAACTTTCAAAGATCATCTAATAGACTTCCTTGAAGTCTTTTTGGATGATCTATGTGTGTTAATTCCAATTGGGAGGAACACCTCAAGTGCTTAAGAAAGGTGTTTGAAAAATGCCATTTCTATCACATATCGCTTAACCCGCTAAAGTGTTAATCCTGGGTAAAGCATTGAGTCATTCTTGGACACATAGTGTCCAAGAACGGGATCTCCATGGATGAAGGAAAGATCTAGGTCATAGCCAAATTACCCCCCCAACTAATGCTAAAGGTGTCCAAAGATTCATGGGACACAATGACTATTATAGGAGATTTGATCTTGGATTATGCCAAGCTAGCACAAGCCTTGTGCAGTCCATTTCCAATGGACAAAGGAGTGCCAGTATTCCTATGACAAACTAAGGACCACCCTTGTCTCAGCACCAATCCTGAAGACCCCTCAGTGGGATGTGATCTTTCATGTTCACATAGATGCCTAGGCATTTGCTATAGGATGCATGCTGGCACAACCGAGAGCACATAATCTTGATTATTCGATCACGTTTTCCAGTCGGCAATTGAATGAAGCATAGGTCAATTACATGACCAGAGAGCGAGAAGGATTGGCCATGGTGTATGCGGTGTGCAAGGTCTGCCATACCTCTTGGCCAACAAATTTGTGTTCTTTGTGGATCACTTGAGGGGGTCACTACTCATAAAACCCACATAGCACGTGCAAGCGAGCATGTATTAAAAATACCCCTATTCTTGCATTTTTACATTTTCTTATGTATTTGATTAACCCCCTCTTGCATGTATACGTTTATCAATCTTAAAATTTAGACACCCCTCCATAAATCTACACATATAAATTACATTAACTATTTTAATAATCCCCTCTTGCATGTAAATGGCATGTTTGTCCCCATAACCCTCCGTTAACTAAGGTGCTATGTTACATGTTTATGAGTGACCCCGTCGGGGTGGATCATCAGGCCTTGCTTTATCTAGTGAACAAACCATGCTTGACAGGATGCATTACGAGGTGGATGCTCATCCTCCTAGAGTTTGACTTCACTATTATAGCGTGAAAAGGGTCACAACATGTCCTAGCCAACCACTTGTCATGAGTACCTAATGGGGAACCACCCACGAGAGTTGATGATGATCTTCTCGATGCCCCCCTCTTTCAACTAGACTCGGTGCTAGAATGGATAGAAGACATCAGCCATTACCTCGCCAATGGACTCACAGAGGATCAACTGCTAAACAAAGAGAGGGCTCGCAAACTTTTAAAGGATGCAGCCTCGTATTAGCTAACAGTTGTGGGAGATAGGATGAGGCACACAAATGAAGAGGTCCATGGGATAATACCACAAGAACCTATCTCCCTAGGCAAAAAGCCTACATACGAAGGTCACGCAGAGAACACATGGAGGATAGCCCCACAAGAACCTATCCCCTGGACCAAGAGACCCAAGGGACAGCCTCACACTATCCCCTTGAGTTAAAGGATGACATGTACAAGTACCAACAAAGAGGCCCAAGGGACAACCCCACAAGAACCTATCCCCTTGAGTAAAAGGACGACATGCACCAGTACCAAGGAAGAGGTTCTAGGGATAGCCACACAAGAACCTATCCCCTAGAATGAAAAGAATGTCAGCTACACTCGTCATGAAGAGGCCCAAGGGATAGCAACACAAGAACCTATCCCCTTGGACAAAAAGATGCATTGAGCAACCCCGTCCATCTCAGAATATTCAGACAATGGGGAAGTTACACAAGAACCTTCCTCATTCTTTCTAGAGCTTCTTGCTATCAAGAAAAACCCCCACAAGTGGTCACACAAGAACCCACTTGGGTACCCCTCATGACAGGCCCACAAGACACAACATGGAGTATCCAGGC
>NC_141618.1:1130000-1151562 GCF_047967505.1 Dipteris shenzhenensis
GTGTAGAGCTACCATGTGTTGAGCTATGCGATATTCATAACTCGGGGGGGTCACTATGTATAAACCCTCTATATCACGTGCGTTCAAGGCCTATATTTAAAATCCCTTATCTGTAAATTTTTTCATTAATAAAATATACCCCTTTTCTATACAAATCTGTAAATTTTTTCCAAAACTATTTTAAATAGTCCCTTATGTATATTTATTTCTGTAAATTTTAGGAATAAAAAATATCCTTCTTTTGAACTCACGTGATAGGGTTACATATGATGAGTGACCCCCCCGAGATTCATAATAAATAGATTGCATCTCATTATTACGCAACTACGGTATCATGAGGTTGATAAAATTTCCAGCGAGAGCGCGGGTCTGCACAAAATTCAAATACTCACCCAGGAGCGCATCACATCGTAGCCCTAAAATAGCCTCGAAAATAGTTCCGCGATTGGCTACACCCAAGCAAACGTTGGCCCTCCCTCATTTCATTTGGATAGACATCATTTTGCATCTTCTTTGAACTACAATATGTAAATGTGCCATGAATGCATTCAATGC
This sequence comes from Dipteris shenzhenensis, assembly GCF_047967505.1. NCBI lineage: Eukaryota > Viridiplantae > Streptophyta > Polypodiopsida > Gleicheniales > Dipteridaceae > Dipteris > Dipteris shenzhenensis. Next base: position 1,130,556 of record NC_141618.1, read on the forward strand.
GGTGCCACTCAGGGTCTCCCTTTAGATAGACTACTGGATCCCATAGAGACCTTAAGCTACCAAACTTGGTCTCCCTCGCAACATATGATGAGGATCCGAGCCTATAGAGTGGTGAGACATGGGCATCTATCTCCATGGAGCCATGCTCCATTATGACCAAATCCAAGTCATTTAAAGCTTGATGGGCCAGATCAAAGTCTATGTGTGTTTTACAACAACATACATTCATGTCTTTAAGATTCCTAACATATTAGGGCTTACAATGCTCAAAGATCCTTTGCCCAATCGAAAGGTTAGGGTTTTTGAGCCATAAACTTTAGATACAAGTATGTCTGTTCACCCAACATCACTACTACACACGGATCCTATTGCGACGCTTAAGTACTGACGTTTAGCGTGCACAAAGCGCTAATCGTTAGTATTGGAAGCAGGGTTCATTAAGGGTCGCTATATAGTGACTTTAGTAAAATGTTGCTATATAGCAACATTTGCCTAAAGTAAAGCATCACTAAAAGCAACACATGGAGTCTGCTACTCCACAAATTGCAACCTCCTAGACTGTGCACCACCATCTAATGTCAACATGATGTACCCACACTGCTACCAATGCACAATCTCCACATTATCAACATCTAGCAGAACTCGCGGCACTCTAGCAAAGTGACCACACACCGTACACCTCCCCTCTACACAATCAAGGGAGTGGTACAAAGTATCGCCATCTGGTGCACACAATATGGAGTGAATGAAGTCATGAGGGCTAGTAGAGGAACCACCCCCTGTGACCATCAAGGGAATGAAATACGTCATACATCAATCCAAAATGAACATAATAGCGACAACCACATGTCACGCTCTCTAGAGCACTGCACAAACCATGGCCTCTGCACCACTCAAATGACCTCTACCCAATCCTGACCTCCGTGTGTGCCTCTATGAACTGATTGTGTTTTAACATTCAAAAGAGCTTGATTCTAGCCTATCATTCACAGTGCTCATGCTTAACGCAAACATTCTAAATCTACGCTAGGTATAATTTAAACGTATGAAGGTTCCTATGATATCCATTAACCCTTGTATCTTGAATTTAGTGTGGATTATAGCATAAGGAACAATCAATATACAATTTAAAATGTAGTTGTTGTTTATAAGGACCCTGCATCCATAAGAGTGGGCATCGTACTGTTGTGGTGTATGTGAACCATCATGTCGCTTGTAAACATAAAATTATTCTAATTAATTTTAAAAAGTACTGAGAGGGCAAATCTACTAGCCATGACATGCGATTAGATGGTTGGCATGGGAGAATTTCTCGATCATTAGACCCAAGATCATAATAATTCATGGGATGAGGGGGGAGGAGTAGTTGCACATACACCCAGCTTTACTGGTAGCCCAGCCTAGTGTAGGCGGTCATATACATCATCATCTAGCCATGACATGTGATTAGATGATTGCCATGGGAGAATTTCTCAATCATCGGAGCCAAGATCATAATACTTCAATGGCATGAGGGGGAGGAGCGGTGCCACATACACCCAGCTTTGCTAGTAGCCTAGCCTAGCATAGGCGGTCATATACATCATCGTTTAGCCATGTGTGTGTGTGTGTGTGTGTATGTGTGGGTGTGATTATGTCAGACATAGATACATACATTTTACACACACACACACACACATAGATATATACACACATGTAGACAAACATATACATATATATATATATATATATATATATATATGTATATAAATATATAAACATATATATATACATATACATATCACACACACACATATATAGATATATACATACATATATATATAGATATATATAGGTGTTAGAAGAAGGTTATTAGAAAATAGGAGAGATAAGTATGCAATGTGTGTGTGTGCATGTGTGTGTGTGTGTGTGTGTGTGTGTGTGTGTGTGTGTGTGTGTGTGTGTAGGTGTTAGAAGAAGCTTATTAGAAAATAGGATAGATAAATATGCAATGTGTGTGTGTGTGTGTGTGTGTGTGTTTGTGTGTGATAGAGAGAGAGAGAGAGAGAGAGAGAGACAGAGAGATTATATTATATATAATCTAATACATGAGAGAGGGAAGGTAAGAAGAGCATGGGAGGGGAGGGGAGAGGAGAGTGGGAGGAATTAATGAAAATGAAAATATATTTGTGTTTGTGAGAGGGAGAGACATATTATAGTATATATATATTAATACATGAGAGAGGGGAGGAGGGGGTGGGAAAGGAGACTAGGAGGAATTACTGTAAAGTGAAAGTGGAAGTGGGGAGGGAGGAGTGGAATGAGGATAAGGGAGAGGAGAGAGGAGTGTGGGAGGAAAAATGGGGGTGTGGGAAAGGTGGGAGGGAGGAGGAGCAAGGGAGAGTCGAAATGGGGAGGGAGAGGAGCATGGGAGGGGAAGCCAATGGGGGATTGGGATAAGGGATTAGGGGCCAATGAGAGAGGGAGCAAAATGGAGAGACAATGGAAGAGAACCCTAGTTTTTTCTATATATTCTCTCTTTGTCTCATTCATTCTTCCATTTCCACAAGCAAGACCAAGAGGAGGAGCAAGAGGAAGAGCAAGCAAGAGAGCAAGAAAAGAGAACTTGTCAATTTTAAATCCTTTTCCACTCAAATACTTTTCTAGGTAATTATTTTTCAAGTTCACTTTCAATTTATGTCTTCTTGAAAAGAAATTAGGGAAACAAAAACTTAGAGAGAGAGGGGGCAATTTTAGAGAGAGAAAGAGAGAGGAGGTGGGCGGCCAACTAGAAAGAGAAGTGGAGGTGAGAGAGAGGAGCAGAGGTGCGTGGCTAAGGGCAAGAGGAGCGGAGGTGGGGGAGAGAGGGAGAGGGAAAAAAGGAAAGAAAGTAAGAAAAGGGTATGTGGGAGACGAAGGAAAGCAACAAATTGCACACAAAGATTTAAAAAAGGTAAACATTTGAAAAAGAAAAGGAATTGAATCGTACCTCTTTTTTGTAAGAAGTAAGAATAGTGAGAAGTGAGTCGTACTAAGTCATGCAAAGTAAGAATAAAAATGAGGAAGACAAGAAGGAACGAAGCAATGAATCGTAAAGATAAGAAATCATGAGTACCTCATGATAAGGTAAGAAGGAACACAATTGTCTATCCATGGGGTAGCTATCACTATGAACCATGGATCAACTATGCCATAAGTTGTCCTTTTGATTTCTAGTCAACCACTAAAGATCATTGAAAAATCTCGAAGTCTAGTTCACATTGCCCAGGATGGGTAATGGATTTTCCTCTCTTAAGGCAACTTTTGGAGGGAGAAAAAAAATGGAGAGGATTTGATATCATGGGATTTTTGAAGCTCCCTCTGCTCATTTATTGATGGAATAAAATAGATCAAATGCAACTAGCTTTTGGCCTCTATTGAAATTTTTTGAACCTTCAAGATAGAGAGCAATCAACCACTCACTTGTCAAAGGAAGTTCATAATGAGTGAGATAGATGACGTCAACACATGCATCAACACATGCACCAATTTATCTAGTCGAGTGATGGGAGGGAGGGTGCCCCAATTGATCCAACTTGTGGGATGCCACTGGTTGAGTATGAAACAAGGCCGAGGCTAGAGGCCACCGGGCTTTGCCGAGTGGAACAAGGCCGAGGGTAGAGCGAGGGAAGCAAGAGCGATGGAACCTAGAATAGCAAGTGGGAGGGAGAAAGAGTAAGTTGTGTGTGGAATGAGAGTGTGGAAGGAGCGAGCATGAGAATGGGGAGGAGGAAGAGCATGAGATTGAGCAAGATCGACAGAGTCGGCATGAGCGAGTGTGGGAGAGTGAGAATAAGGGAGTGAGCGGGTTGGTAGAGAGTGAGAGAGGGAAAGTGAGAACGAGGGGAGTTCAAGAGTGAGAATGAGGGAGAGACTTAGAGAATGACAAAGAGAAAGTGAGAGCGAGAGAGTCAAAATGAGAGTGTAAGATAGATAGTGTGAGTCGGTGTTAAAGCTAGAGGTAATAGGTTGAGTGTGAGAGGGAGTGAGATATTTTTGAGAGTCACACAATCAGTGATTGGTACAAAGCTTTGTTGGTGCCCATGAAGGCATTTGTTGTCAACAACTAGTTTAATCCAGTATGGTAATGAACCTTTGCTCACGTTACATATAGTTGAGGGCTAATGCATGTCTGTACCTTTGTGTGAAGATGGTAATAGTGATCATTGGTGCATCTAAATAATTGAGAGAGGAGGCAGACGAGAGGATAATAGCTACAAATGTGTTTTGCAAAGTAGTAGCAGCTGGTCATAAAAAAACAAGGGAGTCTATTGCAATATGATCGCATGAAGAAGAAGAGCAGCCTGTAGCATCAATCTAGAGTATAGAAAATGGGTAGCCATAGGGTGGACACTCATTTTCATTGTGTCAGTGGAAAATCCATTGAAAGAAGACTTGTAGTATCTTAGTAGGATATATGTGAATGTATAGAGGACGATGGGAAAGCTAAGGGACACAAGGAAAGGAGGTACAAGTTGAAATGGAAGATGATGGGAAGCTAAGGGAGGTAGGGAAAAGATGCATATCTTGAGATGGAGGATGATGGGAAAGCTTTAGAGGAGACAAGGGAAAGAGGTACATCTTGAGATGGAGGATGATGGGAAAGCAAAGGGAGGCAATGAAAGGAGGTACATTTTTAGATGGGGCATGATGGGAAAGCTTTTGGAGGAAAATGGGAAAACAAATAGAGGACAATGAGGATGATGATAAACCTAATGGAAATGATGTACATGTAGACATGGATGAAACATAAGGAGAGATAGATATTGATAGAGAAATAAATATGACATTGACAAAAATGCGTGAACATGTATAGCGATAACTATACATATATATGCTTATTACTTGTGGGACTCTTGTGTTGACAAACCATCTCAACATCATGTATTCAATATTGTGCATAGCACTAACACATAGAGTTCTATAAAGGAAAGGGTTAAATGCCATAACCCTAACCCTAAAGGGGTTTGTATATATTCTACATTTTCAACTAAATCTAGTGTATAGTTAAGCTACTCTACAACAACAAGGTGGCCAAAACAAAGTTTTGTGGCCCTCATACACAGAAAAGCACGACTTGGTCCTTCTATAGGCTAGCTCATAGCTATAGTGCCTTCTTCCCAGCTCCCATGGATCAATGACCTACCTCAATGCATTGCCCCTGCAATCCACACGTGCATGAAGGCTCCTACAATCACTATAGCAACAGTGGAATGCAAGCTCCGATTGCCTAAGATTCCACTAAGCACCTACTCGACTTCAGCAAAGTCCTAGCCCACAGACGGGAGCAACCCTTGCCATAGCTCCTACTATGCCTTTAGCACATCTGTAGCAAGGACTTACATTCAACCAAATCTTATGGCCTTAATCTTCAGCTGCCATCAACAAATGTGACACTTCATCTCCTTCAAACAAGGTTAACCATCCAATTTAGATTCACAGTGAGCCGCATCACCGATCTTCCACTGTAAGCAGACAGCCGATTCGCATGCATCATTGTCGTAATCATCTTCTCTAGCCAACGAGCACTCGACTACCTCTATGCCTCCAGCAAACAAAACTCCTCTGACCTTGCACATAAGACAAGGCGAAAGCCATTGTCTTACATCTGTAGCAGCAGAAGCTTCAACGGGCTCCTCTAGTAGTAGCCGATAGTGTCACGGGCACCTGTAGGCTACCACAACAACCTCCAACAAGCCTCAGGCTGGCTCCAGTGACGTCTTGAGAGACTATCCAAGTCAGCCCTTGTACAACGCCTAAGGCTCACGACCACTTAGGACAAGCAACTACCAGCGAAGGCTCTCACTCCAACAAGGAAAGCCAACAAGCCTTGTGGCCACCATACATCCAATGAGGGCAAAAGAAGCTCCATCAACCAAGGTTCCACGAACGAGCTTGCAAACGAACTAATCGGCCTCCCAAGTAATGCCTCTCCATCGTCATGCACACACATGATGGGCGGATGAAATCTTGAAAAAGATTCTGTTGTTGCCATAAAGGTTCCTTAGCCCCTTATCTTCAAACTCGTGGCAGATACCGTATCCTCAGGGTCACCACAATGCAGGTTTGGTCACCAGCAACCCATCCAAAGGTGCCACATCACCTTATCCTACCACCTCAGCTACTTGCCATGTCATCCTTTAGAACCCTAAACCCTAAATCCTAAACTAACATCCATGTGCCAAGTTTCATTTGCCATATCAACATCCACATCACCCTATCCAATCATCAATGACACCTCACTACCACCTCAGCAGCCACATCGGCACTACCACATGGCAATCACCCCCTGCTTGGCACCCTTACCTCTCCACAGGCACAATGTGCATGTTGCATATGATCCATGCTACCACTTAAGCATAGTGCCTCACAGGCACAACTCTTCACAAGCACACACTCCGCATATGAACACAATGACCACATCACTACCACATCATCATTTGCACCCTCTTTTGCCCCTCCACCTAGATGAAGACGTATCTCTTGATTGAAGAAGAATTTGAGGGCACTCCAAAAAGGAAAGACTCTCATTTTGCTTGTCACATCACTTGAACATTTTGATGCAAGTATCACACACGCAGGGATGTTTTTATCAAAGCTATGCAACACACTATTCAAAAATTTTGGACTTTCTCTCTTGGTTTGGACTTTTTTTTGGAGCATATCCTCTCCACTCAACTTCACTTAGTGAGCTAAAAAATTGGGTTTTTTTGAGCACTAAATGGGTCACTTATATTTGTTATTAAGCTAAAAAGTCAAGTGGTAACCTCTAATTTAAAAAAAAATGGCTCAGTGAAGCTATAATTCCCAAACTCGTGGATAGTGCCCCCATCCAATAACTATAATAATAATAATAGTAGTCTCCTAACTCAAGTTCAATTTTGACACTATGAAGTGAAAATATGACACCATATGAAAAGAGTTTGTTGAATTCAACATATAAGTGGTGTATAGATACACCATTTTTTTGAAAAAAAAGAGTTTGTTGAATTCAATATATAAGTGGTGTATAGATACACCCTTTTTTTGAAAAACAAACCATACAATAAATTATCTTATTGGTGGTGTATAGATACAACATTTGTATGGAAAAAGGCATACAAAACATTATCTTATGCATCTGAATCTCATTCAGAGTCATCAGATTCATGTAATGTATTTGAGCTTGATGGGTCAAGTCTTGCCAAATGATGTTTAATATGGACACGACTTGGATCAGGGATTGTGATACATTTTTCAACATTGTATCCATGCTTCTTTTTAAAACTTCGTGTCCTCGATTTCCAGCAATGAATAATGCTACTGACTTCCACCTCTGTTAATCCCTCATTATTTGGAACCCATTCACGTTTCTTTTGCAAGCATCCCTCATAGAGTTGTTTTATTGTATATCTTCTCGGGAGATTTTTCAATGGCTTTGGTTCATACCATAAAGCTATAAATGTTATAGGAGTTCCCTTGTCATCCCTTTCTATCTTAGCAACCTTTGCAACCCAAATTGGGCCACCTTGGTCATCCAACTCTGAACCTAGATCAGATGCCCAAACTACAACAAATAGACCCTCTTCAATCTCATTAAATGGTATAAACTTTGGTAAGGGTTTGTCTCCCTTCCTGCCACAATATTTTTGAGGTAAAAGGCATTCCTCTGCTTCCTCCATATCTACTAACATATTTATATCCAAAGGAAAACTTGGTGACCTAGCTTGTTCCGGCCAAAAGGATTCACAGTATTCAATGCTCATTAAGTTTTCTTGTCTTTCTAAAGATTGGATAAGTGCTTCAGTTGATTTAATTGTCTCCAAATTCTTAGTTGATTGCTCAGGATATTTCTGCATCATACTTTGAAGATGTTTAATGAAGGCTTTCAAGCCTTTCATTTCATCTATGTCAAGTGATTTGTTTTTTGCAAGAACAAATCTAGTTTCCTCCAATGGAATTATTCATTGTAATAAAGCATATGACTCACTCCATAAATGATCTCCATCTACTGAGTAGTGCTTCCATTGCATCATTAGAATATTGTTATGCATGTGAAACCAAAAGTAGTGTGGATTTGTGTGTCCTATTAGGGCATCATCTCCTGTTTGTAAATGTGGCTCTATGAATGCTCTCCAATCTACCATCCTCTCTAAGATAGCCACTTCTGATTCTTCCTTGCGAGAACCTCCAATTTTTTTCCCAATTCGAAATAGCATATCCTCCATTGTCAAAACATCCATTGCCTTCAACTCACCAGAGATAACACTGAAGATTTGATCTATGTCTTCGTGTGTATGGCCGACAAGAAGAAAGCCAACTTCCACTTCTTCAAATATTTTCAAACCAACCAGCATAGAGCATAAAGCAAATATATATTTATTCTAGTTCTCTCTCCACCAACAATTATCAGCTTGTATTCACAATGTGTTAGGCAAACATCCGTGAGCATCTCTGACCTTTCTTATTGCTTTCATGATTGATGTAACAACCTGGTTACTATCATGGTCATGCAAACTATCAATCCATACATCACAAAAGATTCGGTATCCATGTACTAATACTCCACACAAGTGTGTTTTTAGTCCACGTTTGCCCTCCAATGCCGGTGGGATACGTCTATATCATGGCAAAGTGGTTGTATTCTGGTCCATGCCATCAATGGTGATGCACATGGACTTATCAACATGTGAAATCGCTTCCTCTCTCCAAGAAGCATATAACTTTTGAGCATCTTGCACATGATGTAAATGGATTGATCGCCATTTAATATATCTTCCTCGCTGTTGCTCACATTTACTATGTTCAATGGCATTTTTTAATTCATCACATGTCTTACATTTTGACATCCTTTGCTTTGATGGTGTCTTGACATGGCAAAAATCTCTATGCCAAATTTTGTACAAGGTTGATCGTGAAATCATGCTCTCGTCTCTATCTTGTAAAGTTTTATTGACAGTTTCTAGGACGACCTTCTTTGTCATTCCCAAAGGAAGATGTTGTTGGCATTCGACACGTCCATCTAGCAGTTTTTGTTGAAGATGAGGCTGCAGTAATGCATGGTCTTTGAGAACTTGCTTTAATGTTGCGGTTGCATTTATAGTGCTTCCATGGTATTTAAGCTTGTAGGTATTTCCATGAATTGTATGAATAACTTTTTCTTTCACCTCTGCCCAGATGGTCCAGTATGTGCCATGTGATAGTCCAGTTAACCATTGATATCCTCGATTGCAAATGGGTCTCCCATTAACCATGGGTTTCAATCTAGGTTTACAGTGTCTTGTGCTCAAATCTTGATTAGTGCCTTGATGAAGAAAGCATGAAAACTCTTGAAGAAGATAGTTATGTCTATTAGGTGCCGTCTTACTCCAAATACCAAGGCGTATGGCTGCACAATCATCTTTCCCAACTTTTCTAATGCAAAGTCTCTTGCAACAAACTCGCATAAGCATCCTTTCCATATTCTCCTCGGATAGCATCACATGTCTCTTTGGTTCTGGAATTGATTCCATGATTCTTCGCCTCTTCACATTCACATACTTTCTTTTTGTAAATAGTGTCTTGCGTTTTCTAGTTGTAAGACCATCAAACCTCAAATCCATTTCCCTTGAATCTTCATCTTTATAATCAAATGCTGTGTGGGCTTGAGAATTATTTGATACCTTATAATATCTTGGAAATGGACATAGGCAATGCAACCAAAAACTTTCAAATGAGAAATATCTGGTTTCCTACCAGTATACCTCTCCTCTGGCGTCATGCCATGTATTGCTGCAGTGGGAGTCTTGTTCATTATGTAGATTGCTGTAGCAACTACTTCAGCCCAATAATAATCTGGTAGGTCTTTTTCATTGAGCATGGCACAGGATAACTCTCCAATATGCATGTTTTTCCTTTCTGCAAGTCCATTTTGCTATGGGGTATGACTGCATGAATATTGTTGCTTTATGCCATGCTCCTGCAGGAACCTTGCAAACTCATTTGAGAGGTACTCTCCCCCTCCATCTAACCTTAGGCATTTTATTTGCAAGCCTATTTCTTTTTCAACCATAGCCTTAAAAGCTTTGAAATGCCCAAACACTTCACTTTTCTTTTTCATAAAATACACCCAAACTTATCTGCTGTAGTCATCAATAAAAGTGACAAAATAATGACAGCCTCCAATAGATGCAGCTTTAGTAGTCCACACATCAGAGTGGATTAATTCCAATGGCCTCTTACTCTCTTGAACATGTCTAGGAAATGGTTTCCTTGCTTGTTTTCCAAATTGACAGGCTTCACATACCTTATGCATTTCTACAACCTTGAACTTAGGCAATCCTACAACAATATTTTGGGCCTGCATTAATTTAAGTCGTTGTACATTAACATGACCAATGCGTTTATGCCAGATATCAATAACTGCAACTACACCGGTCCCATATGCAAACATTACTGCACTCAATTCAGGCATGTTCACATCCAATGTAAACATCCTACCCTTGTTCTTCCCTTTTGCTATCAAGTGACCTTTATTTTTCATATCCTCAACAAAGCATTCATGAGGATTAAATCTGACCTCCAAGCCCTGCTCAACCATTTGACCAATAGAAACCAGGTTCTTGGTGATATTCGGGACATGAAATAGATCAGACAGGTATTTCTTTTTCCCATCCTGCATAGACAAAGGAATTTTACCAATCTAAACAATAGGATGTGCAGTATCATCACCAATCTCCACAAATCCTAGTCTTTCCATTTTCCTTGCATCCTGCATCCATTCTACATGACCTGTCATGTGGTTTGATGCACCTGAGTCAACATACCACACATCATTGCTTTCTTCTGCACTTGTCACAGAATTGGTCATGTGTTGTACCATAAACAAATGCTCATATCTGTCATCACCCTGTCTACTAGAGGATGCATAATTGCCTTGTTGCAATTTTCCATTCATAATGTCATTTTGCTTTTTATAGCAGTCTTTAGCCATATGACCCATTTTACCACAATAGTAGCATTCAACATTGCTGTTTGCATTTTGGCCTTTCTGCCATCCACCACGACGTCTTTGGCTCCCCCTGCCTCTAAGGTTACCACGTCCTCCTCCAGAGGACTGGTTTTCTTGAATTTGCTGCATATTCTGATTTCTACCATGGCCTCTAGATCAGCCTACTCTACCTCTGCCTCCGCCTCTACCTCTTCCAGCATTTGAGTGAAGACAGTTTCTTTTGAAGTTCCTCTTGAAGAAGAAGCACCACCATTTCTCTGCTCTTCAGAAATTAGAAGAGCAATCAACTCCTAAAAATCAAGAAATTTTTCACGAACGGCACAAGTCGGTGACATAAATACACAACGGTCACCCTGGCATATCATGAGTGGAGCTCGATATCTCAACAGAAGAGCCCTTACAATAATCACTCCTTACAAAATAACATAAGAGGGAATGCAAAGAGATTGCAACTAGTGCTGGAAGAGCATGAAGCTCCAAGTCCCCTCCATCACAATGCAAATCACTATGAAAGGCCATCAAAAAGTGCTGATCTTTTAATTAGTATGATGGAATTTTTGCTGCCGCCCGGATGGGAAGTCACATTATGTCATACCTTGATATGGTGTCTTCTCTCACAATAAAGTATGATAAGAAAGGTCTGACCTCACATGAAGAGGATGCTGACATAGAGATGGCCATGTATGATGAGAGAAAGAAAGATGATGAAAATGCTGAAAGCTCTGGATATGATAGTGAGGACACCATCGATAGTAAGGAAGTTGAAGGAGATGGATATAACACTGACCTTGCCTCAGAAGGTTACATAAAAAGACCACGAAGATATATAGAGGTATGAAAACTTATCTTTAATTTTCTTTATTTATTTAAAATCCTTTTTTAAATTATAATTAATTAAAATTTTTGAATCTCATAATTATTTTATCCTTTTATAGGAGGAGGAAAAGGAGGAGGATGAGGAGGAGATAGCTGGAGTAGAGAATATAGGAAGCTCATCTCAAGAAAGCAAAGCTGCTCTAGCTATCCATTGGATGAGTCTAGAAAATAATCATACCTTGCAATAGATGGAGAAGCCATTTCAAGTTAGGTTTCAAGTTCAAGAACAACCTCTTACTTTTCTATTCGATGAAGAGGACATTTCAATCCTTTTAAACTCCAAGAAAGAGGTTAATGATGACAAGGTCATAATAGCCATCCTCAGGTTTGACACAAACTTTTTCTTGACTTTATGCTTTTGTATTTCCATTGGATCAAATGAACTAATATTATTTTCTTTTTATTGTAGTATGGTTTTAGAATAGCTTCCCCTATATATACAGAGATGTGCATATATGGTCGATCCTCTTATTTCTAATGTACTTAGCAATAAGCAAAAGACCATAGATGATATTTTTAAGTGGTTGCAACCTGTTGATTTGACTGCGGCATGAGTTATCTTTACTACATATCACGAAGAGTGAGTATCAATCCCTACTTAGCTTATCTCTTACATTGTGGAAGATTATGTCAAATAATAATTATTCTTAATTGATAATGCAGCTCACATTGGAGCTTGGTGACTGTGGGACATCTTAGCCAAGAAATGTTTCTTTGTCAATTCAATAACATCTATCCATGGCAGTGTGTCAAAGTAATTATAACCTACCTGTGTCACAATTACGTCAATGAGATGCATCCTATGCAATGTGAACATTCATTTATGTTATCTATTTTGATATGTAGATTGGCTCGGAAGTTGGTAGGTGCTATAGATGCACTTATGCAAATGGAAGGTGACTTAGAAGATCAAATAGAGTAAGTAACATGCCCCGCAGTGAAGGAGAATGATGGCCACAGTTGTGGGTGGAGAGTCGGATGTAACTGCTTTTTGCTCCTTGCTCAAATTTTTAATTTGAGCGGTGATGAAACCTCATTGTCGACATATACAGACTTGCATCTACACGCATTTATGTCATCTATCATTAAGGAATTTATTGATAATGTGGTGGAGCATCAAGAGGAAACATTGGTTGCTACGCCCATAAATTATCCTAATGTAACCGCTGTATTGGACGAAGTGGGGAGCTCTTTTGAGGTCAAGGTTATCATTAGCAAGCGACCTCATGTTTTGACATTTGGTAGCGAGGAAGTTACAATCCTCTCCGACCCTTTGAAAGAGGCTAATGACAAAGTCATGATGGCCATCCTTAGGTTTGATATGAACATCTCTTGTCTTGATACTTCAATCATTTGATTCAATCTATTTCTAACATTTGTTTATTTATTGCTATAGTACGGTTATATCTCACTTTCCTAGATCAATACAGAATCACGTGTGTATGCTCGATTCTCTCCTTTTAGCTATACTTAGTGATACCAAGAAGACGGAAGATGATGTTTGTTCAATGCTACAACCTTTAGACTTGGATGGCATGCTAGTCGTCTTTATGCCATATTATGAGAAGTAAGTATCATCTCAATCTTTCTTTTACTCTTTTATTTGTAATATTGTGTCAATTAATACTTAATATTGTGATAAATCTCATCGCTCTTTATTGGTGATGTAGCTCACATTGGAGCCTTATAGTATGGGATCTTGATGACAACCATTATTGGTTTGTCAATTCATTTACAGGCTTTCACGGGGTGTTCAAGTAAGTGTTCTTTTATCATATCATTATGAACATGCATCTTACTATTTACTACACAAATTCACTTTGTCATATGTCATGATGAACAGGTCTGCAAACAAGTTAGTATCTACGATTATGAAAATCAGGGAGCATCAAGACCAACCAAATTTCCAGACACACCTCGCAGTGGAGTAGAAAGACAAGTTTAGTAGTGGGTGGAGAGTTGCTTCATGTTGTTTCTCAATGAAAATTTTGAACATGTCTCAATAGAAGCATATACAAAGCTCGAGCTACAAGATTTTATGGCTAAGATTGTTCACTACCTAACTACTACCATTGGGAAATACCATGATGGACTCAATGAAGAACCTCAGGGAGCCAAAGAAAAACAAGAGACAATTCAGTCTCCTTTTGCATCACAGCCTCAAGAAGAAGCATTACAGTCTCCACTTGAATTAGAGACTCAATGCATTCTTCCTACACAAGAAGTAGAGACTCAATGTGCATCTATAACATCACATCTTGCAAAGGAGGAAGAGATTGAGTCTATCCCGATTGCACCTAAAGTAGAAACTCAATGTACACCATCTACACAAGAAGTAGAGACTCAATGTACTCTTAGAGCATCACAGCCTCAAGAGGATTCATCAGACTCTATTCCGTTGTAAAGCATGTAGAAAGAAACATGAGTCCTTGAATATTTTTATCTTGTTTGTGTTGACTAATGATAGTGTTTTTTTAACTTATGTTAAATGTTACAATACATTAGGATATTTACTTATGATATTTATTCAATTTGTATTATTATTGTATTAGCAATTCTAAAAAAAAAAATTGTATTAGAAATTATAATATGATCTGCTCAGCCTTACCATGCTTGTTGTAGACAATACAAAACTATTACAAGCCACAGAGGCTGAGATCACACTAGAAGAGCTCATCATTAGTATCTCTTATCTTCTCAACAATCCAATCTTCCACAAACTTTTGTCAGTGGAGAGCCTTGTCAAATTCTTGCATCTCTCCTTGCTCCTTGGTTAGCAACCCATTCTTTGAGACTGTCGATTCGAGACTCCATGTCTCCGACAATGCTAAGGACATCCATGGTGGGTGGAGAGATGATAAATTAAGAGTGATGAATGAAGAATGTGCTTGTAGAAGGACTAGGATGGATGAAAGAAGGGAGTCTAATTATATTATTCTTGTCTTCAATCACTTTATTTCATAAATTTAAACCGATTCAAAATCTATCATCTCATGTGTCTCTCACATTTACGGTCTTTCATTTTTTACTTCACTCAATGGACAACTCACCTCTCTAAATTTATTACTTTTTTTGAAGTGAACTTATTATATACAATAAATGTCTCATGATGAGAATCTAATAATTATATCATTCTTGTGTTCCGTCATTTTATTTTATAGATTTCAATGTACTCAAAATATATCATCTCACATGTCTCGCATTACGGTCTTGCATCAGCAAGTCTAACTTATTATATTAAAAAAATATCTCATGATGAGATCCTAATAATTATATCATTCTTGTGTTCCATCATTTTATTTTATAGATTTCAATGTACTCACTGTCTTACATGTCTCACATGTCTTGCATTACAGTCTTGCATCTGTTACTTCAGACAATCTAGTCATCTCAGCCTCTCCCAATTCTTTATTCTAAATCTTTCATCTCACATTATGAGTCTGTAGTTCTATAAATCCCTCTGTAGTCATTCATCTTCTATATCTCGCCTGCAGCAAACACTTCTTCCACTTTGCTCTTCTTACCTTACTCCTCTCCTTAAGCTTACTCCTTCCATCTTGCCCACAGCCTTACCTCCTCTCCTCAAGCATACTCCTTCCATCTTGCCTTACCTCCTCTAGTTACCTTCCTCGCTCTTGTTACCTCCTCCTCTCATTTCCATGGATCTTTTTGAAGTAATCGATTCCGTCAAGCAAGCCATTAGCAGCACCAAACTATGGATTGCCGAGAACCAGGGAAAGAGAGAGGAGAGAAAGTGAAATCTAGCTCCGTTAACCTAGTACGAGAAGGATGACTTTGCTTGTCAGAAGGGCTTAGAGAAGGAGGAGAAAAGAAAAATAAGTATGGCTACTAGTGAAATAGATAAATTGCAGTCATATAGGAGAGAGCTGACAGACTTTCAAAGTGAGATCTTTGCGTGTGGCTCGTTATGGAAGATTTCCACCCCAAGAAGCGCAAGCCATTTGGAATAAACAAAGTGTTATACAAGAGAAAATTCATCAATCCTTATTTCTCTTCTGTAATTTTAACTACATCGATGAGGATGAGATGAGCTCAGCTCTTGAATGGGTTGAATTTAGGATAGAGAGAGAAAATAGATACTTGTAACTTTTGAAAGTGTTTCCTAAACACCATTATAAATATTAAGAGAGTTTACAATTGCTGAATCTTATTTTTTTGTGTAACTTATCTCAGGCTTATTGTAACTTTTGGTATTTGTCAACACCTTTATAAATATGGTGAGAGTTTCCTTAATACTATAACTTTTGAAGGCGTTTATTAACACCATTAAATATTAAGAGAGTTTACAACTGCTGAATCTTATTTTTTTGTGTAACTTATTTAGGCTGCGTTAAATTTTATAATTTTAGTTTCATATCCATTAAAAATTTAAAAAAAATGCTTGTTTTAATGTTTTTATATGTGCTTTGAAGATTGGATTTTTCTTAAATTTTATCCGAAAACTAGTCCAAAAGTATATGTAAAAATAAATTTGTACATTGACAAGTCCAAAATTAATGAAATAAGTGTTACAGATGAATCCAACCTATGTTAATGCACGTACAAATTATCATACCCATTGTATATGCTTTGGATGGTCAAAGTCACCACAAACCCCATTTCCATCAAGTGTTATGCACAACCGTAAAAAAATATTATTTCAGGTGCATTATTCGTATGCGCACATACCCGATGGACATGATAATCTTCACTTATTTCAATCCAACCTATGTTGAGGCTTGTACAAAGTATTATGTCCATTGGATATGCTTTGGATGGTTAAACTTGCCACAAACCCCATTTTTCACCAAGTGTTATGCACAATCGCCAAAAAACATGCTTTAAGGTGTGTTATGTGAACATGCACATACCCAATGGGCATGATACTTTGCATGAGTATAAATATAATCTATTTTGAGCTGTCTGCAAAGTATCATGCCCATTAAATATGCTCTAGATGGTCAAAGTCACCACAAACCCCGTTTTTCACCAAGTGTTATGCATAACCATTAAAAAATAGTATCTAAGGTGTGTCATTCGAATGCGTTCATACCCAATGGTCATGATACTTTGCAAACACATAAATACCAAATACTTGTGTTGAGCCATGTGCAAAATATCATGTCCATCGAATATTCTTTTGATGGTCAAGCATGCCACCAACACCTTTTTTCACAAAGTGTTATGCACAACCGCCAAGAAATAGTACCTGAGGTGTATTATTCGAATGCGCTCATACCCAAAGGGTAAGATGCTTTGAACAAGTAAAAATAAAATCTATTTTGAGTTGCGTGAAAAATATCTTGCCATTGGATATGCATTGGATGGTTAAACGCATCACAAACCCCGTTTTTTACCAAGTGTTATGCACAACTACCAACAAAGAATAGTATTTGAGGTGTATTATTCAAATGCTCTCATACCCTATGGGTACAATACTTTTCACGTGCATCAATACAATATATTTTGAGTTGTATGCAAAGTATTATGTCTATTGTGGATGGTCAAAGTCGTCACAAATTGCCTTTTTCATCAAGTGTTATCCACAATCGCAAAAAAATAGAGTTTAAGCTGTGTTATTTGAATGCGGACATACTAGATGGACATAATACTTTGCATTCATGTCAATCCAACCTATTTTCAGGTCTTTGCAAAGTATCGTGCCCATCGAATATGCTTTGGATGGTCAAATGTGCCACAAACTCCATTTTTCACTAAGTGTCATGCACAACCGCAAAAAAACATGCTTTGAAGTATGTTGTTCGAATGCGCACATATCTGATGGCCACGATACTTTGCAAGTTCATCAATACAACCTATTTTAAGCTATGTGCAAATTATCATGCCCATCATATATGCTTTGGATAGTCAAAGTTGCCACAAATCCCTTTTTCCATCAAGTATTATGCACAACCATCAAAAAATAGTATTTGAGGTGTGTTATTCGAACACACACATATCCAATCAGTATGATACTATTGATACAAGTCAATCTAATAGATATTGAGGATTGTGCAATGTATCATGTCCAATCAGATATGATTTAGATGGTCAAACTCACCACAAACCTCATTTTTCACCAAGTATTATGCACAACCATAAAAAACACACGCTTTGAGGTGTGTTATTTAATTGCGCACATACCCGATGGGCATGATACTTTGCAAGTTAATCAATACAACCTATGTTGATCTGTATGCAAAGTATTGTGTGTATCAGATATGCTCTAGATGGTCAAAGTTGGCACATATCTCGTTTTTTAACCAAGTACTATGCACAACAGTGAAAAAATAGTATTTTGATGTGTGTCATTCGAATGCCCTCATATCTGATGGGTGCTTTACTTTGCATACACATCAATATAATATATGTTGAGGCGCGTGCAAAATATTGTCCCCATCGGATATGCTTTCAATGGTCAAACATGTCACAAACTCCATTTTTCACTAAGTGTTATGCACAAGCGCCAAAAAATAGTATCTGACGTGTATTATTTGAATGCTCTCATACCCTATGGGCATGGTGCTTTGCACATGTGTTAATATAACCTAATTAGAGATGCATGAAAAATATCGTATCCATCTGATATGCTTTGGATCTTAAAATATGGCAAAATTTCCATTTATCACTAAGTGTTATGCACAATTGCCAAAGAATAGTATTTGAGGTGTGTTATTCAAATGCCCTCATACCTGATGGGCATAATACTTTGCACACATGTCAATACAACCTATGTTGAGATGAATGCAAAGTATTGTGTCCATCCGATATGCCTTGGATAGTCAAAGTCGGCACAAACCCACTTTTTCATCAAGTATTATGCACAACTGCCAAAAAATAGTATTTGAGGTGTGTTATTTAATTGCACACATACTTGATGGGAATGATACTTTGCGCACACATCAATACAATATATGTTGAGTCACATTCAAAATATCATGCCCATCAGATTTGCTTTGGATGGTCAAACATGCCACAAACTCCGTTTTTCACCAAGTGTCATGCACAACCGCCAAAAAATAGCATCTGAGGTGTATTATTCAAATTCTCTCATATCTGATGGGCACGATGCATTGCGCATGTATTAATATAATATAATTAGAGACGCATGAAAAATACCATGTCCATCGGATATGCTTTGGATGGTCAAACATTCCACAAACCCCATTTTTCATCAAGTGTTATGCATAATTGCCAAAGAATAGTATTTGAGGTGTGTATTCAAATGCACTCATACCCGATAGGCACGATACTTTGCACACATGTCAATCCAACCTATGTTGAGGTGCGTGCAATGTATTGTGCCCATCGGATATGCTTTGCATGGTCAAAGCTGGCACAAATCCAAATTTTCATCAAGTATTATGCACAACTGTCAAAAAATAGTACTTGAGGTGTGTTATTCAAGTGCGCACACATCGGATGGACATGATACCTTGCACTCATGTCAATTTCACCTTTTTTGAGTCATGTGCCAAGTATCGTGCCCATTGGATATGCTTTGGATGGTCAAACTCACTACAAACTCTATTTTTCACTAAGTTTCATGCACAACCGTTGCCAAAAAACACGATCTGAGGTGTGTTATTCAAGTGCCCACATACCCGATGACATGATACTGTGTGTAGGCATCAATCCTGCATATTTTGATGCATGTAAAAATTATCATGCCCATCAAATATGCTTTGGATGGTCAATGTTGCCACAAACCCCGTTTTTCACCAAGTAATATGCACAACCGCCAAAAGAAACTATCTGAGATGTGTAATAAGAATGCACTCATACTTGATGGACATGATACTTTACACATGTGAATCCAACCTATGTTGAGGCGCATGTAAACCCATCGTATATGCTTTGGATGGTCAAACTCGCCACAAACGCCATTTTTCACCAAGTGTTATGAGCATCTGAGGTGTGTCATTCGAATGTGCTCATACTTGACAGGCACGATACTTTACACACGTTTTCTATAAGCTTGAATTTGAAAATTTTAACCATATAGATGACTCTAGATGGTTTATGCTGATCGATTTGAGTCAGGACTAAATTTGGGTCTCATACGAGGAAGTTATGTTAATTTTGGGGCTAATTTATCAAATTTTAAGTTTGAAATATTAGCTAAACTAGAAGGGGAAAGGGGGGGGGGAGGGGGGAAAGGAGAAAGGTGGGATGGGAAGGGGGGGGAGGGGAAAGGGTGGAAAGGGGGAAGGGGGGAGGGGAATGGGGGAATGGGGGGAGCGGAAGGGGGAATGGGGGAAAGGGGGGATGGAAGAAAGGGGGGATGGGGGAAAGGGGGGATGGAGGAAAGGGGGGAATAGGGGAATGGGGAATGGGGGGGAGGGGAATGGGGGAGAAAGGGGGAATGGGGGGGAGGGGAAGGGGGGGAAGGGGGGAATGGAGGAAAGGGGGGAATGGGGTTTAGGATTTAAGGTATAGGTTTTAGGGTTTCAGTTATAGGAAATAGTGTTTACAGTATAGGAATTTGGGTTTAGGCTATAGGGATCAGGGTTTAGGATTTACGGCATGGGGCAGAGTTACAAATATTAGCCATGCCACAAATATTAGCTTGTGAATTTGGTTTAAGTATAATCAAACGTCATTCACAGGTTTTTAATAAGTTGGAATTTCAAAATTCTAACCCTATCGATGACTTGGCTTATGCCGATTGATTTGAGTACTTGGAGGGCTAAATTTGGACCTCATATGATAAAGTTATGTTAATTTTTGGACTAATTTATCAAGTATAATTAAACTTCATTCACAGGTTTTTAATAAGTTTGAATTTGAAAATTCAAACCCTATTGATGACTTTAGATGGCTTATGCTGATCGATTTGAGTACTTGGAGGGCTAAATTTGGACCTCATACAATAAAGTTATGTTAATTTTTGGGCAAATTTATCAAATTTCAGGATTGAAAGATTAGAGTTTGGTTCCAGAAGCTCCTAAATTCATCTTTGGGAAAATATTCGCCCTTAAAAATTTATCTTGGGAGGGTAGAGAAGAAAGAAAATTAATGGAATGGACAAGAGGAAAGGGGGGGGAGGAGGAAAGGGGGAGGGGGAGGAAAAGGCGGGGGGAGGGGAAAAGGGGAGAGAGGGGGGGGGGGGGGGAAGGGGGGGAAGGGGGAAAGGGAGGGAGA
>NC_141618.1:1151662-1166662 GCF_047967505.1 Dipteris shenzhenensis
TAGAGGAAGGGAAAACATTGATAGTAGATGGTCATGGAACATTTCGTGTTGAATGGCATCTTGCTTGTGATTTGAAAACCCTCCAATTCTTGCATGGTTGTGATATAGGGTCAAATTCAATGTTCACATGACTTTATTGCATGTGTTCGCAACGTAAGCAAAAGGATGGATTACAATAGGAGAAATGACATTCTATCTTGTAGCCAAATGCAAGCTCCCCACTCGTGGACAAGAAGGATCCAAAGTGGTATCCCTCTTACCCATTCCACTAGAGAGAGTACACATATGTACTTTACATGTAGAACTATGTGTACTTGATAAGTTGTTGTATTTGCATCTTATTTATGCTTGGAAATTTAATGCCGCAAGAAGTATCCACATGGTGCATTGCAAAAGCTAAGAAGTTGCTAGCAGAGATGGGATTCCATGGAGGACATGTCTGGGGCAACAACACAGAATCTTCCTACCAAGGTGTCCATGGGTGAAGTAAAGGCAAGGAAATTCCTATCTAACCACAATCTCGACAAAGACAAACATACATTGTCTCAAAGCAGCTTGGGTTGGGAATACTAGAAAGCATTGTGTGAATGCACAACAAATAAGGCTTCTCATCCTCAAGTAGCAACTTTGAGAGCTAAAGTATGGACAAAGGTAGATGCATTGAGAAAATAGCTTTGCTAGGTTCAAATCAATGAGATGTATTATGAAAGGTTTAGGATGGTTGTGAAAGAGTTTAAATGCAATTAATGGTGAAACCATGGGGGGAGTCTTACATTATGCATTACATGGTAATATTGTCACCATTGTAATATTGAGGACTTGGTTTATTAAAAGTTTTTGTTGCTGAAATGATACTCATCATGTTTGTGGCATATTCTCTATGCACATAGACCATGGTTTGTATAGAATTGGGGCCCTTTATCCATTTGGAATACACAATACATGGAGAAGTAACACTATAGAGCCAAGGAAGCCTACTTCAAGAACTCAAGGCATGGTGCTGGTGTCACTCGTAGCAATGCATTTCATGAGATTTATACTAGTTTTTTAGATGTTTACTACATAGGAATTTGAAGTATGAAAAGGAAAAGGCATCAAAACTTGCAAAATCAGTTCAAATTCTATCAAAGGACAGAAGGCATAGTGTTTGTAAAGCATCCATAGGGAGTCGAGGAGTCGCACGTTGGTTGCAAGCTAGAGTGAGAGAAGGGAGCACATGGGTCCAACCAGTAATAGAGGATATGGTGTAATTGCATACAGTTTTGAAATGAACATCTTGCTTATTTTGACCACAATTTGTGTACTCACTCTTGGATTCCAAGGTCTGTGCGAGGTAAGGAGGTTGGGGAAGGTGGGGACAGGGTGAGGGAGGGGGAAGAGAAGGGAGGGTCATGGGGCGAGGCAGGGGGGCGGAGTAGTGGCAAGGGTGGGGGGAGGGAGGGGGGAGGAAGGGGACGATGGTGGGAGGGGGGTAGGGGGGAGGGCGACAGGGGTTGGAGAGGCTAGTAGGGCAGGGGTGGAGGATAGGATGAAACCATAAACATAATTAAAAGGGTTGTAAAAAGAGGATGGGCCTATATAAAATGTTTTTGAAAACCCTAACTCTCATTATTCGATGGCACGAGTGAAGAACACTGCTAGACCCATAGGATGCTGCCTCCACCCTTCCTCCTCCAACTCCACCACCTCCATGGAATCTGCACACATGAACCTCTATGAGTTGAGTGGCACAACTCTCATGAGCCCTGCCCCAAGTCTTGTGAGTCCTCCTCCAACTCTTGTGAGCCCTCCCTTGACTCTTGTGAGCCCTCCCTCAACTCCCAAGAGCGTGATCCTTTCCCTAGGTCCTGTGAGCCCTCCCTCGACTCTCGTAATCCCTCCCCCAAGTCCCATGATCCCTCCCCCAAGTCCGGTGAGCCCTCTCCCAAGTTTCGTGAGCCAAGTCCCAAGTCTCATGAGCCTTCTCCTCTGCATGATCCTTCCCCTCCCCATGAGCCCTCCCCCAAGTCCTAGGAGCATGCTCCCTCCCCCAACTCTTGTCATAGCCTTCCCCAAAATCTTATCAGCCAACCCCCAACTCCTGGGAGGGTTCCCATGAGAGGACTCCCCTGAATGAGCAAAACGTGTTTGAGAACCTCTCCGATATCAAGAGTCTTCTGGAGAGGATTCAACAAACCTCAAGGAAGAGTACAATCATCCCTTTCCCAATGATAGAGCCTGTCGTGGACATAGTTCCTATGCCCGTGCACATGGTAAAGCAGATGCCAAGGAAGCCCCATCACCATAAGAGGAGGATCAATGCAGAGAAGAGCAGTACGGCCTCCACCAAGAGTTGGGAAGCCATATAGAGCAAAGCCAAGAGAGAGGGCCCTAATGGAGATCGGACAGCTATTGCAAAAGAGCACCGACAACTTGATCCCACATGCTTCCTTCCAACATGTGGTATGAGAGATAGCATAGGGGTACAAGGACGATGTGTGCTTCAGCATAGGAGCAATGGGGGCGCTCTTGGAGGCTGGGGAGCAAGTCACCACCTCTTTGTTCGAGGACACCAACTTGTGTGTCATCCACACAAAGCGTGTCATGGTCATAGACAAGGACATGTCTCTGGCAAAGAGGTGGATGGGGAACCAAGCTTAAAGCCCTAGAATCTCTTGGAGTCCACCCTTAGGACTTAGACTACCCCCTACCCTTGAAGGCATTCTTGTATATGAGGCCCAAGGGGCGATCTTTTCTAATAATTTTGTACAATATCGCATTGTTGTGTGAATTCTCAATGTTTATGAATGAATTTACTATTCATTTCAATGTGACTTTTGAATTTTATCAAATCTTGGAGAAATTTCACCATGGCATAGAAGGCAAAGTGTCCAAGGCATTGCGAGGATCCTAAAATGCCCTAAACCTACCATGGTGCAAATTCGGGCATTCTGGCAAGTCCAAAATGCCCAAATTCACACCGTACTTTTTCTAGGATGCCCAAATTCACACCTGGTAGGGCTAGGGCATTTTGGGCTCCTCCCAACATTGCAGACACTTTTGCATTCTGTGCCATGGTGAAATTTCTCTAGGATTTCGCAAAAATGAACTTTGGAAACCCATAATTGGTGAAAATCATACTAAATTGGCTAGAAATGCATTGAATTAACACAATTCAAAGGATGGAACAAATGTAGCATCAACGACTTTAAATAATTCAAAGAATAAATATTATGAATTCATGAACAACAACGATGCCTTAAAACAAATAAGAAAGACATGGCCTCACAAGCTATCTTTCTTCTTAGCTAGTTCGAGTACATTGAGAAAAGGGGTCTTTGAATCCCCTAGTGGATTCTTAGATCTAAGCCTAGCACTTGCCATCGATGCCCTGCCATGACTGTTCAATCCAAAAGCATTGATAGCAGCCAGGCAGTGTACCAAAATCACCTTGTCGACATTTCAAGTAATTTTGGAGTATCCAATAGCGGGCAGGAGGTGCTGGGCGCTGGGTTGGCTGGTTGGAGGAGGCAGGGCAAGTAGCTCCATAGGTCCTTGAGGAGAAAACTTGTTGTGGGAGACCATGAGGTGCCCTGTGACTTTGCCGAGGTAATGGGCCAAAGAATGATCTCGCCCAAATGCGTTGCGCAAATTACCCCATCGAGATGAGAATTTATCAACCTCAAATGCCTCCTGCAAAAATTCAACAAATATTAGAAGACTCACAAAACAAATTATATCGGAAGAACATCAAAATACAAAATATTGTTCGAGCTTACCACTATAGCGTTGTCGCCTTCTATCCCTTTCTCATTTGCAATGTTGATGGAGCCAAGTTCTATGTGATGTTCCATTTGGGAGGTGGAATATTTCTCTTGACCTGTCTTGGAGGTGGAAGCTTTCTGCATGAGAGGGTTGTGCATCATATATGGACATGTCTGCATCCCTCAATGAAACTAGCATCGTTAAGAGAAACTCTCCATTGTCTCATCTTCAAAACCTAAAACCCTGGGATCTATGACACTTGTGTCAACATCAAACCCAGATAGGACTTCAAGTGCCTTGTCCTCTTTTAGTCCAAAAGGAACCTCTATGTCATGGAGGAATACATACTCTTCTCCATTAATGATGAGAGGGGATAAGGACCATAAGTCTGCTTCTAGGTCAGTGGTCTCCGATGCAGATTCTTACACGACTCTTGCTGGGTGTGCTTGAAGTACGTTCAATGCTTGAGTTGCTTCCATCTCCTCCCTTTCATTTTCAAGACTCTCTTCCTGTACATATCAAAGTCTAGTCTAGGGACGAGGATATCAGTAGTTCTACTAGAAGGGGTGCTGGATGATGATGCTTCTTCCTCTAAATCTTCTTCTTGGAGAAGAAAGATCAATGTCATTTCCCATGAAATGAATTTAGTGTCTGTATTTCTCGTGATCCCTGGTTCTAGGACGTCTTTCACTTCTACCATCCTAAACCCATCCTTTCTAAGATTATCACAGAAGCAAGGCAAGCACTTCACAAACTTGGGTTTGTCTAGGAAAAGATACTTAACGTAATCTATCAAAACCACCTCTTTGATGAGTAGTCAAGTGTATATGCAAAATCAATGAGATTGTCTTGCATGTAGTGGATGAGATCTGTGAAGTACTCCTTGGCTTGCATATATGTCCCTAGGACATCTAAAGTCCTATCAAACACAAAAAATAACTCTTCCTTACAACCTGCAAATGCAGTTCTTGAGATGAAATCATGAAATGTAGCTCTAGTTGAATCCATGGCAAATAGTGCGATTGATGGAGTGAGTAAGTTTTGAGGGTGGAAGTTTATATAAATCTCTAAAAGTGAAAGTGAGAATGTAACGTAAAAATGGCTCTTCCCCCTTTATATATTAAAAAAACCCTAACAATTGAAACCCATCATAAAATTTCCATTTTTGTTAAAAAGCATTTACCATGAACTCAAAGGAAAAACACATTCAAAAAAATAACACATGAATTTAATTTTCCATCATCTTTGGAAAAAAGAACTAGGATTTGGCAAAAAATTAAATGTGCTCTAGCCAAACACATTGTTAACAATCTTCAAAGTTGCAGGAGGAATGAAATGGGCACTATGCATGCATGTCTCCACATGTCGGCTGATCTTTCCACCATTTAAGGTAATGTTGAAGGACTCTGACATGCCATCCTCCATGATCAAATAGGTGTTTTCACACATCCCTTAGAGTCCATTGCAATGTGACCAGGGATGTTTTTATCGAAGGTATGCTTATATATTAATATAAAATCTTGGCAAAAGCTTTCAAGCTCATTTTTTAAAGTTTCACAATATTGGTAGAATGTCGTACTTTTTTATATATTTTCTTTTAAAATTTGAAGGAAAAAAGTAAATCCTGGCAAAACTTTAATTTTTTTTTGCATAACAGTTTCAAATCCTAGCGAATGTTTCAAGCATTTATTTTTATTAGGGCATACAAACTTTCGACGCCAAAATAAAATTTTAGCTTCTTAATGAAAATAACTTGAAAAAACATCCATGGATGTGACATTCACTTTGTTGACATCTCCCTCATCATCAATAGACAAACTTACCCCCGTATTGTCTTCATCATTAGAGTCTAAGGGAAGCCACCTCAAAGCCATTGGCCATGTGTTTTATTCTAGTGCCTGTACTAAAAAGCTAAATACAACATTTAGCATATGGTATCTAATAGCCACATTGTCTTTACATGCGAGACATTGAAACACATACCCTTTTGTTCACTTGACCTAGTTGCCCACCAATTCATCCCAAACAAATCTTCAAGAGCATTTTCATCTACATGCTTGCAGGACCACATAGTTTTTGTTCTATTCATATGTATATTATGAAACAAAGAAGAAAACATTTGCAGAGGCATAAACCAAGATAACCTTGGTCCTTTCCCATTTGGATTCAGATGTGAACTTCATGTCCATGCCCACATCTTTTGCAATATTGTCCTTGTACGATTGGAATATCCTTGAGTCCACAATGCTGCAATCCATGTCTTTAGTTGTGGTGGTGCAATGGTTTGCAGACGGCCATAGCTTGGTGATGTCATTGGAGTGATGTATGTTGCATTATACCAATGCACATTCTTCTTTTGCAAGGATGCCAACTTCTCCCCTACATGCATTTGCTTGCCTAAATCCTCAGGAATTGCAGTGAATGTGTTTATGAATTAATCAACTGGTTCCCACTCCTTGAATTCCGAAGGGAAAACATCTTCATGACTAAGAGCTCTTAGAAACCAAACACAAAATTTCCAAATGGACCCGTTACACTTACAGGTGAAAAAGGTACATAGATAGAAAGGCTCATAGTGTGATGGTATCCTAGATTGATTGAATGATGGAGGTGGCCGCATATCTTTTTCCATGTAGACATGTTGCACTTTTGCAAGCCATCCTTTCTTGCCAAACTTGAACTTCAAGATGCGTCCCTTCCACTTATGCAAGATATCCCCCTCTTGCTCTTGGGAAGCTTATCTGGACTTTTGGCCGATCCTTTCATCATTCTAGATGTAAATGTAGGGGATCCACTCATCCAATGCATTTCTCATGTGGTGGAAGACACAAGAGGTCACAACCATTTGCATGGTCTTGTAGCCTTGCTCCTCACCATGCTTGTAGAGGTTGCAATAGCGAGAATGGGACTCCTACATAGGGCAATGGAGCTCCAACAGAGACACAAAAGAGAGAGAAGGAGATGGATAGAGTAGCACCAGCAGAGGAATAGGAGAGAGAGAGAGGGGAGAGGGGGGGGGGGGAGAGAGAGAGAGAGAGAGAGAGAGAGAGAGAGAGAGAGAGAGAGAGAGAGAGAGAGAGAGGGAGACACAGAGAGAGAGAGAGAGAGAGAGAGAGAGAGGAGCAGCAAGCACCGTGGCAGGTCTAGGGCATTATGGGATCCTCACAACATCTCAGACACTTTTTCCTTCTACACCATGGTGAAATTCCTCCAGCATTTGACAGAAATGAACTTTGGAAACCTAGAATTGGTGAAAATCATACTAAGTTGGCTAGAAATGCATTAAATCAACACAATTAAAAGGATGGAACAAATATAGCACCAACAATTCTGAAAAAATACAATAGGATAAATATTATGAATTCATGAAGAGAAACGATGCCTTAAAACAAATACGAAAGATATGTACTCATTAAAGTCATGTATCTATTGAAATATATGTTTATATTTACAAGAGGCCTCGCAGGCAGTCTATCTTTCTTGTTAGCTAGTTCTTTTACATTAAGAATAGGGGTTTTTGAATCCCCTAGTGGACTCCTAGATGTAAACCTAGATGCAATAGCACTAAGATCCTCCTCTCCTACTGCCAAAGACATAGTTGTTGCCATCAGTTTCTTGCCTTCGTGAATGTTTGATCTAGAAGCATTGATAGCAGCCGGGCGGTATACCAAAATCAACCTTGTCGACATTTTGACTAATTTTGGAGTATCCAATAGCGTGCAACAATGCCTTTGCATTTCAGTAGCTCCGCAGGCCCTCGAGGAGAAAACTTGTTGTGAAAGACCATGAGGTGGTCTACAACTTCACCGAGGTAATGGGCCAAAGAATGATCTCGCCCAAATGCACTACAAACATTACCCCATTGAGATGAGATTCATCAACCTCAAATGCATCCTGCAACAATTCAACAAACAATCAAAAACCAAAAAACAAATTATACCGAAAGAACATCAAAATACAAAATACTACTGGAACTTACCACTACATTGTCATCGGCTTCTATCCCTTCCTCATTTGCAATGTTGATGAGACCAGGTGCTGTTTAAGTGTTCCATTTGGGAGGTGGAAGCTTTCTCCTGGCTTGTGGAGTTGGAAGCTTCTGCACGAGAGGGCTGTGCATCATATATGGACATATTTGCCTCCCTCAATGAAACCAGTGTCGTCAAGAGAAACTCTTCCATTGTCTGGTCTTTCGAACCTAAAACCCCGGGATCTTTGACACTTATGTCAACATCAAACCCATATAGGACTCCAAGTGGCTCGTCCTCTCGTACTCCAAAAGGAACCTCTATGTCATGGAGGAATACATGATCTTCTCCATCAATGATGAGGGGGAAGAAGGACCATGAGTCTGCTTCTAGGTCAGCGGTCTCCGATGCAGATTCTTGCTCTACTCTTGCTTGGCGCTCTTGAAGTAGGCTCAATGCTTATGCTACTTCCATCTCCTCTTTTTCATGGTCAAGATTCTCTTCCATGTACATGTCAGAGTCTAGTCTAGGGATGAGGATATCAGCAATTCTATTAGCAAGGGTCTTGCACAATGAGGCTTCGTCCTCTAAATTTCCTTCTTGGAGAAGAAAGATGAATATCATCTCGCATGAAAGAAATTTAGTTCCTGTATTTCCTATGATCCCCGCTTCTAGTTTGCCTTTCACTTCTATCATCCTAAACCCTTCCTCTCTAAGATTATCAAAAAAGCGGTCCAAGCACTTCACAAACTTGGGTTCTCGGCTAGGAATAGTAGATACTTGATGTAATCTATTGGAACCCATCTCTTTGAAGAGTCCTCAAGTGTATATGCAAAATCAATGAAATTCTCTTGCATGTAGTGGATGAGATCTATGAAGTCATCCTTGGCTCACATAAATAGCTCTTCCTCATGACCTACAAATGTAGTTCACGCGATGAAATCGTGGAATGCAGCTCTATAAGCTGAATCCATGGCAAATAGCGACTGATGGAGTGAGTAAGTTGTGGGAGTTTCTATGGCTATCTAAAAGTGAAAGTGAGAATATAACGGAAAAATAGCTCTTACTATTGGGATAAGTATGGTCAAGGGCTTGCTCTAAGGTGCATGTGTGCATTTAGGGGAGTCACATGTGTGTGTGTGTGTGTGTTGTAGAAGCACATCTAGTGCTATGAGGTGTCTAGTGTGTGACCTAAGTGATGATGTAAGCCAAAGGCCCCCACATGGGAGGTTCCTTTGATTTAGGCCAGTCCCACTGATGTAGGGGCTGATTGCCACTGACATAGGGGAGGTGCCTACACATCCTCTCATTCTATAAAATGGAGGACAATCCTTCTTTCTAATACATGGATTTTGCCTCACTTGAGCTTTCTCTTTGTGCCATGATGCATCTCTTCTACCCCACACTCTTCTACATTTGGTATCATGGGACTCGCAAAAAGCTAGTAGTGCAACTAGATGTCTCTTGAGCCCCTCAGCTTTGGAGAACTCATTTTGGTAGTCATCATCTTCTTCATCACCTCCTTTTGAGCTTTCTTCTTCCTTCCTCTTCAAAAATGGGTTAGCTCTGTTCTCCTCATTCCTTGCATCTTTTGCCTAGCCCTCCTAGCTAAAGACTCTACCCTATGAGGCAAACTTCTAACTCATAGCATTTCCCCAAAGATCGAGTATATCACCCGCGCTGGTCCAAGCAAGGTCTGATGAAAAAACATGTGATTCTGCCTCTATGTTCATCTATTGCCAGAGCCCTTCTAGCACAAGTTGGTCCATGTCTAGAGCTTGCTGTTGGTGAATTTTGAAGGCCAATGCATGCTGGAGCAAGGAGAAATCAAGGAAAAGACGGTCCAAGAAGGTGCAGCTCTCCCAGACAAGAAGGTGCACTATTTTGCCTATGCTCTGTGTTGAAGCTACCTTGGTATTCAAGCTTTATATTTTCATAGAAAGCCCTCTCAAACTCTTCTCTAGTTGTGTGAATTATGCCCTCCAATTTGAGCTAGTCTTCTACAAAGCATTTTTTACAATTTTGGAAATTTGATGCTAGAGTAAATGCTAGAATGATGTTTGAGGATTGAAGTTATGCTAAAGTATAGATCAAAGAATGCAATTTCAGTTTGAAATTCAGTTGGGACTGATCTCTTGTCAAAATGCCAAGCTCTGAAGGTTCTTCCAATGCTAAGCAACTTGAAGAAGACTACAAGAAGGACAAAGTTCAAAGTGAAGAAGACCCCAGCCAAGAAACTTTGGGAGAAGCCAACTGGGTATGAATATGCTAAACAATTAGGCTTTTTTGAATTTATGTCTAGAAATCTACATTTGTATGGTGAGGGATATTTCTTTGTTCAACAAGATTAGTCATTTTGTAAGAGAGTAGACACTACCTGAAAAAGGTAAGACCCTCTCATGGCTGCTTATAAAATTGACAAGTTCAATGGCCAAAGCTTCCATACTTGGTAGATGAAGATAAAGTTTATGCTTATGAAAGAAAATCTATGGGACTTAGTCAAGGAAGGACCTCAATCCTCTCAGGAAGGTAAATCAACTACAACCAAAGGTAAAGGAAAGGCCACTGACTCTACTTCTACACCTGCAGATGTAAAAAGGATAGAGAAAGCCTATGCAATCATTGCATTAGGTTTGGGAGATGACTATGTATACCTCATTTCAGATTTGGAATCCCCTTTTGAAGCATGGCATAAGTTAGACATATTATTTGGTGCTAGCTCTCATGCTTCCAAATTAAATCTGAAAATTAAGTTCTTTGAACTTTAAATGGAGGGAGATAATGCTGCTGCTCATGTCAACACTATGAGGAGAATGCATGCCATACGATTAGGCACTTTAGATCATGGGAGTACCTAACTCCATTCTTGTGAGAATTCTGCCAGGGGAATTGCAGACCATGCCAAGAGCTGGAGTGCTTCTGAGGCTAGATTGCTTAGAGAATATACATTATAGAACTTCAATCTCATTAGCATTCTGCTAGGGGAACTGCAGACCATGTCAAGGGACCGGAGGTCTCCTGAGGCTAGATTGCTTAGAGACCAGAGCGCTCCTAAGGCTAGCTAGCTTAGAGACTCTCATAAACATTATGCCAGGGGCATGCAAACCATGCCAAGATGCCAAAGTGCTCCTGAGCCTATATTGCTTAGAGATTATGGCGGAGTGCATTGTGCTAGGGGAATCGTAGACTGTGTCATAAGACCGGAGTGCTCCTGAGGCTAGATAGCTTAGAGACTATAGATGGTATGACTTGACCTCTAGTGCATATAAACTATGCATTATATGAGCATTCTACACATTATATGAGTTGACTCTCATAAGAATTTTGCCAGGGGAATCATAGACCGTATCAAAAGACCGGAGTGCTCCTAAGGCTAGATAGCTTAGAGACTATAGATTGTATGACTTGACCTCTACTGCTTATAGATCATGCATTATATGATCATTCTACATGAGAATTCTAGACATTATATGAGTTGACTCTCATAGGCATTCTGCCAAGGGAATCACAGACCGTATCAAAAGACCAGAGTGCTCCTGAGGCTAGATAGCTTAGAGACCATAGATTGTATGACTTGACCTCTAGTGCTTATAGACTATGCATTATATGAGAGTTCTACACAAATACATAGTCTTGTGAGAAAGAGAACTTTTCTTCATAGCTGGAAATTTTATAGAACCAAATCAAGTATAGTGGTAACGAGAGTGGTTTGTGTCTTTTCGAAGCATCCTCATGTACCCCAATGAAGTGACAACATCCTTGTGTACCCCAATGAAGTGACGTATACTAATAGTAATCGTGAGAAACATTATCAAAAAAAGATCTAAAAATGTGTGCTGAGGGTTTCTCTCATTTGTTCAAAAAGAAATGTAGAGGGTTGTTCTGCTGGATAGTTTATCTCTTCTCATGTATGTCTGTATAAAATTTGGAACTAGTGAACATGAGATTTTGAGATGTAAGATGCACATTAGTCATTGGAATTTGTTAAGCATAGAGCTTAAGTTATGATGTTTAACAAGTCAACGAGTTTGTTGGATGGTATAGTGATGGAATGAGCTTTTATAATGGATTGTACATGAGTCTCTAGGTTTGGTTTGATGTTACAAGCATTTGTCTTTAAATGCTTAAGTCTTTTGTTGACTCACATCTTTATTGTCAATGCAATTATAGTCACGCGTAGAATGACTTGTCGCAGAAGACAAGCTAAGCATCCACCTTTGTCCAATTAGAAGTTTGCATCCTAGGTTGCCTTAATTTCTACAAATGGATTACCTGATGATTGCAACATGTATCAGGAATAGAGTTCTCCCATGTAGTTTTGTTAGAATGTGCAAAACAAATAAAGAGGGAGAAATAGGCCTTGTTCTCTCAGAGCATATACCTTTGAAGTCTTTGTGCGACTTTGCTTAGCTCAACACACCCCACAACTTCTATATTGATTCCATTTTAGTATTATTAATTTAGGAGGTTAGCATAAGGGCCACATGGGAGTGCCATGTGGAAGCCCCTCCTCGTATTAAAAGGAGGCGCCTATATGTACATGTTAGCAAGTGGGAGTCTAGTCCCTCCTACTTTCTCTCAAGAATTTCAATGCCATAGTTTATGCATCTCTAGCATAATGTAAGGAGTCAAGTGACACTTGACTACTCACATTGACAAATAGATTCACCTAATACAATGGTGGAACCCAATTCACCTCATTGAATAGCGGCCAATACATTTTACTGGTTTAGTAGATAATTTTCATAGAGGTAATAGCTATCGAGCTATTCATCCAAGAGCAATAAACTTTCAAAGTCAAGAAAGAAATCATTCTACCCTTCATCAGGATTTTTCTTTTTTTGACTTGTATTATTACTTTCATTTGAGGTAGGAAAATGTAAAAATGAAAGAATTGTCGGCAGACATTATGGAGAGATAGAAGAATAGTTACACTTGATGATAGTCATGGATAGAAACATGTATAATACCCCAAAACATGTAGCAAAAACTTGGTCCTCTAGAGACGCCAATGTTGTTGTTATGGAGCACTAATTTGTGTTAGTGCTTGAAATTATGGACCTGAATCCAAATCCATGTAGATCACCTTTGGGTTTTACACCTGAGCATGCATGTGTATGTGGGTAGACACATGCAAACATACATATGCAACTTGAATTAGTGACCTTAGACGTATGTGTTTATTTATGCAAACGTGATGTAGCTCTCACCACTGTACAACAACAGATTGAGATTTTGAGAGTCAAGATGAGGACTCTACAGGATGCTAGGCCCCCCCCTCACTTGGTCACGAGTGTGGATGCAGTCATTGATGGTCTACGTCGACTAGGTGGTTACGAAGACCTTCAGCAGATGTTTCAGTCGTAAGCAGAAGACGAGGTAGGAGGTCAGTTGGAGAGCTGTACATGCCCTATTTGAGCATGATTCTCCTCATAGGGCAGCTCTAGATCTACTTTTTTGGGATGGTCAGCGACCTCGGTCAAGACAACCTTTTCACATATTATGGTGTACGCACCCCATCATGGCATCGCATATCTATTTGAGGTATATCCTTGCCAATGGTAGTCGATTTCCTCACAACCACCAAATCCCTTGCTCATTTGCAATGCCACTATATGCTGAGTTCATCTTGGGCATAGGGTGGACTATCTCAGTGTGCGTCCTCGATCAAGAGTTGGACTTGGCAGGATGGGATGCCAGCAGCAGACAGCAGGTGTGCGACATCAACGTGAGGCACCAGAGCTCTGCACCCGCATTACGATCTATCAAAGGACAACTACATTCAAACGTTCATTCTGTAGCCACTTCCTTGCACGACATGGTCTCTGCCTTGTCGATATCTGTACAGGTAGAGATCATTGTTCTTGATCTAGAAAATTTGCCATGTTTTTTTTCATTGCAAAGTCATGTTAGAATGATTTTTGCATGTGCACATTACAGATTCCATCTCCCACAGATGAGCATGACACACGTATTGCTAATTCGGAGGTGCAGTTTGCAGAGTCCACCAACGAGGTTAGTCATTCATCGTCTTTTTATTTTGGTGCCGCATGAGCTACTCATGTGCCATGCCCCTTTCTCACGTCATGATGTGTGTTTGTTTGGCATATGGAGACTCGAGTACAACAACTAGAGGCAGAGCTACAGGAGCAAAGGGTTCTGGCACACATTGCATACCATCAAGCTGAGCACTATTTGTATCAGTTGAGGCACATCTCACGTGACGAGAGTCACCATAGGATACACCCTAGTGTGGCCTTGTATCCCGCCCCTTCTATATATGTTCCCATTGGACATCCCATATACCCAGCTGTACTCTCTAGGATGCCCATGTCTATGTGCGTCCTTTGCCAGGAGGATTTTGATAGCGTAGGAATTTTTTGGCCTAGGATGCGGCCACCTTGCCCATCTCCACTGCCTGACCTAGCATATGGTTTCACGAGCATGCTTCCCAGTTTGTTTTGCTAATATCGGAGTGCCTACCTATCACGGTCTAGGCATGGATGACCTATACCGTAGACATGGCCAGGCGATTGACTCCATTTCCAGCACGATCTTGATAGAGCATTATAGGGTAGAGGCATAGAGGGACTTACTTGAGTAGGAGGGATTTGATGCTGCAGTGATTGCCGCATGTATATCTTGGCAGTTCTCGTATGCAGACTTCATGCCCAATGAGATGATGAGGCACGAGAAGAGGAGGCACAATGCATCAAGCAAGAGGCACACCTAGAGATATCCTGGTAGGATTGGGTGCAACAGAATATTGAGCAGGATATGGACCAGTGGCTCAAACGTGAGGAGGAGCTTACTCGTGCTAGATTTGAGGCATGAATCCATGCAGATCAGTGACTTTGGGAGATCAGGAGCGCATGTGTGGAGGACGCAAGGATTATAGAGATACAAGTAGTGGCTCAGCGTGCTGCTGCATCCCATGGAGATGAGGCCGGACCTTCTACACAATGGACGATCGGGCAGCGTGTTGTGTACGAGCCTCATTAGAGAGTGATTAGAGGCACCTATGTTGAGTTGTTAGATTCCTCCGATGAGAGCTGATGTGGGTGGCACATAGTTTGGCTATCATGTATGTGTACTTTGATGTACATGGCATACTTTGATGACCATGCATGTACTATGGGTTATCTACTTTGATGATGTTGTACATACATTGATGATGATGATTGATGACTGTAGATGACATGCGTGTTGTGCGATATGTGATGATTATGGGGGTTATGTTATTTTCAACATGTGATTCTATTGTATCTTTGTTTATCACGATACTCTC